>NW_019214821.1:0-52256 GCF_002532875.2 Varroa jacobsoni
GGCAGCGCGACACCCACGTGCTCTGCAGCAATACGGCAATCACCAGCGCCACCTACAGTCCGTGTTAATAAGATTCGCTCATAGATGGTGGCTCCGTCAGGCGACTAGTTTTAGAGTCGATGTCCATGAGTCTAATGGTGGGCCAGTGGGACTGTGCTGTTGTCTAGGATAGGCAAAGGGCTCGCTGCAGGTCCTGATTCGGAACGAGTGGTACCGGTAGGCCGCTGGATCCGTAATTGTGAGTGGAGTATGGACGAGTGCGGGTGTGTGTGCTGATGGGTGATGGTGATGCTGACGGTGCTGTTATGATGACAGTGGCGGTGAACGCTTTTCGATTCTGAGATATATATCCTAAAACGTAAATGTTCATCAGTGTCTTGCACACTGTAAATCGCAACAAAGGATAATTACATCTCCGAGACATTCGACGAACCGAATTAACGGTCAGCTGATTCAAAACGATAATATAGAAACGAACAGCGGCATGCGAGGGAACGTAGCCGCGTTGCCCTCGATCTCGTCCCACTCACAGCCGGTCTCCGCTTAGTAACAATGAGAATATAGTATAATATAATACTAGGTCGTTTTAAGGTAACGATATCTCTAAAGTCCCTTTCAAAAACAAGAACGGCAACAGGAACAAATCAAACGACAACACCAACGAAAACGACGACAATCAAAAAAACGAGCAGCAGATAGCTTTAATTTTTTTACGATTACGACGAGAAGTGGCAAGATACAAAAGAAGTCAGCCGGAGAAGTAGATGTACACTTGCACGCGTAATTGAGTTGACTGTGTCTTGGTTTAAAGGGCGGGCGGCAATGAACTCTCAAGTTCTGAAGAACAATGTCTCATTTTGACTTTCTAAAGGCATCCTTCCATCAGAGCAGTGATTTCTTCGTTCTTAGCGTTGCTGTTGTTGTCGTTGTCGTCGTTAGTGGAAATACGTTCCATGCACTAAGAATAGAATGAATGAAAGCTTTAGACGTTTGCAATCCAAAAGTTAACTCAATCATTTTTTTTTAAAGTGAATACAGTTTCTGCCACTCAAGTGTTTTTAACCTTCTGTTTGAACAAATGTAATCCGTACGTACGTAAATACGTACAAAAGAGGAATTTATCAAAACAAAGAAAGACAACGACAAGAGAAGTGATCATCAAGTTTATGATTGTGTAACGATCTCAGCTTTCACGTAGAATAGAGTATGTGTTATTTTGTGTTTTTGTGTGCAATGATAATCGTAGGTGAGTTCAGATATGCAGTCGATTTTCTGAGCCACGCTCTACAAATAATGTCGATGGCGACCCACCGACTATTCTAATAGAAAAAGTAATAAACCTCACCAATGACCGACACTAGTGACAATAACCCAGGTAAAAACATTTGAAGTAACAAAGAAACCAATTTAATATGTCACAAGCAATTCAACGTATGCCGCGTATTCGTGGTATGATCCGACCACTATCGGTCCTTAGTGTTAGCGGCGCTATCCGTCCGTTAAGTGGAGGTGCGCCTGTTCGTGTGGAGTACATAGACAGGCCCTTCGTAAGACGGGGTGAAAGCTGGCACCGAAGGTATGCTTGGACTGCCGCTGTCTTCTCCGGAGGTTGCATTGGGATGGGCTATATTGTTGCCAAATATTTCGCTAATGAAGTCAAGGAAGTCCAATCATCAGAATTCGTAAGTAACATTATGCTGCATATATTGCTAAAGACGTATACTTTTTTGAATAGATTCGTGTATTGCGGTTATGATTGAAAGGACAAATAGTTTCTATATAAGCAAAATTGTGTTTATTTGCTACTGAAGAATATTGCAACATGCACAATTTTAGTAACCGTAGGGTTTTCTTTAATAAAAAACTATTGTTCTGTAACTAGCATTCCCGCACCCTACGAGTGGTCAGCCATTAGCACCTTTACGATTACTATTTAGTTAGTTCCGCGGTGCGACCTCGATACGTAGATATGCCCTTCGTATAACGCTAATTACAAAAAGTAGTGTTTACTTTTAACAACTTTGTAAGTTCAAGAGCGCATCGATCTGCATGTGTCCAACAAGATTAGCACCGGAAATAACCTTGTTTCAACTCCACAACTCCACCACGGCCAAAAGTAGGGCTAATAAATGCTGTACTCTGTGGTATTTTTCTAGATATTGTAAAAGAAATTAAATAGTGGTTTCTGTCTTTTGATCAGGTTTTACGGTTTGGACGATGGGTTGCTTAAAATTACAAATACTTATGGCTGCTCTACTTTGATAATTGGCGGTTACTATGTGTACCAAGAATGGCACAACGCTGATGTTAGAGATGGCGGCAGTTTCTGAGTAGGTCTGCGCTACCATGGATAGCTGTCCTATATTGGCTTTATATTGACCAGTCCTAATAAGATGGCTACTAAAGCTTCATACAACAGACAGCAAAGTAGCTTAAATTATGACTTGCATATAAGATCATAGATGGATATGAAAAACTGTGAAGTTCTATTCATTATTATAGAACTGCTCTACAAAACATGCATTTGGCACCGACCATAAATTTTCTTTGCGTCACGTTATCACTTATATTTTTGTAATTGAATTTCCATGTATCACATTTATAACAATGCCGCTGTAAAACTTGGATTATGATTTCTTTAGCTAGGGTCATTCAAGCCACCGTCTCTTACTACTCTTACTACTTTCTTACGATTTGTTGATGCACGATATCAACCTACAAATATTATTCGACTACGCTGAGCATATTTTATTTAAAACTGATTGCAGACTAGGATTAGTACTGAAACAGTGATATCACTTAGGATGAGCTTGTTTTAAATTTCGTTGGTACCTGAGGGCTTCAATGTCCACATTGTAAGCAGTGAGCGATTATACAAAGAAAATAGTCGTACCTGTTTATGCCCAAGCATGATGGGTTTGTAACGTCTTCAAAAAATGTATATGGCTTCCAGTTTTTTTTCATATTGTCAGAAGGAGAATATAAACGTTTTCGTGTAAGACGGATGCAGAGTATTATTACTAATTCAGAGAACCGATCTATAGAGAATTATTACAGACGTTGGAAATGGTTCGACGTCATTTCTATATTGCTGCTGACAATAATCCCGTTCGGTCTATTTGGTATAATCAAAAGAGTACTACGGCAATACATATAGATGTATAAGCATTGGACAAACACTAAATTATAATTACTTGTACTTTACTTCCTATCTTCATTCGGTGAACAGCTGTTGACGCGCAACAACATGCCATGACGTATGCATGCACGTGATTCATATTTGCAGACATACGTAGCACTTGTGGATCCCTTGATACAATGAAACGCGCTTGTTAGCGTTGATCGATTAATTTAACTTAACCAAACCCCACTGGGACGTCAGAAACGACGCTTTTTGGAGTACCGACGAATCACGAGATTCTCAGGAGTCGCCTCAGACGAAAAATAGATTCCACTAACAATATTAGAGTGTATTAAATATTCCGTAAGTTGTTGTCCATATAGGTAGTAACAGTTACGCTTTGCATTACCGTTTAACTTGTTTTAGTTACTAATTATCTAGATTCGAAGTAATTTCTGCTGCACGGTTTTCTATTAATATCAACGCTAGCAATTTGTGCATCTGCCATTTACAAGATACAAGTCATGGTTTAACTTTGGTTGGAAATTTCTAGTCAGTTGGTTCTTAGCCAACTTTTCAAACGTAAGGCTACAAAGAGGAATGCCAGCACCCAGAAGGCTTTTTTGCCCGGGTTGCGAAGCATACCTAAGCAGTTTTTTATTACAATATATTATAATAAATGAAATCGACATTCAATATCCCTTGAACCGTGTTATAGTAATAGTTATCGTGCAGACTGTTAACTTTGCCCTGAATGAGCGATTCTGTGCTTTTCATGCTATATATAATATAGTAAAAATTGGTTTCACAGTTTAAATGGTTGCACTCGTGGTGTTGGTACTGCAGCAGAATAATAATATTAATTTAAAAGGAAAAAAACACGTCAGCTTTAGTATTCATACAACCATTAATTCTAGTCGTCATCAATATTTGGATTATTGAATAATACGAAATCGGTTAAATAAGCAGCACTGAACTCGCTGGCGACACAAATAGTGGTCGCGCTACTATGGGTGCATCCATTGTAGCGGTTGCTACGCAGTAAACAACTGACTGATATTATGGATAGGAAACACTTCTCTAATTTTAAATGTTGTATCCGACTTGCTGCGGGCTTAAAAACGACCTAGAAAGCGAGCAATTTTAAAAACTATTAAACACGCTTTATACATTGTATACATTGCTTTATACATTGTAACGCTATATGACTACTGAAAGGTACTTTAAAAACGACTTTGGTAGTCAAATTGAAATGAAATAGTAAAAGAATATTACTATCTTACTGCCGTATGACGTACGAATTCTGATAACTGCATAGAATCTCTTCGAAATTTGTTGTCAGATATCACCAGGTTTACACTGGATATGCATAGATTATTTATGCTTTATATCTTTAAAAATTCAAGAAACAACAATTAATATCCGCTGAAAAGCCCATCGGGTCAAACAACGGATAAGCGTATACACCTTAGAACAAAAGGAGCATAATACAAGAGGACAATTAGTCTGATTCTGGAATCTTCCTTATTTTATTAATATAAGCGATTAAACAATCGAGTGTTGGTCTACATGCGATGCGTGCCTAAACAAGTTATCGGTGATACATTATATCATTCATCTAAGGCCATGGTCATCTGTGAAGCGAATACTTTATTTCCTTTATAGTGTGTTTATACAATGGTCGAGTATAGTTAGAACTAGGGGCCATGGTCATACGACACATAGCCTGAATAAATCTACGTGACATTCGATTGCCATGAAAGGTAAACTGTATATTAGTCTGGACACATTATTAACACATGATTCATCAACCACTCAGAATATTTTTAATCGGATCAAAAATACTGAAATAACCAAAAAGTAATTTAGATATTTTTAGAGTTTATTTATAAATTTCGTGAATAAAGAGTTGATGGAAATGGACGTGTATTTATTTTCAAGATCTATATTAAAAGACACAAATATCAACGTGCCGTGCGTCTTCTTACTGATCGAAGGCCATTGACTCATCTCGGATTGTCTTGTCTGCTGCCGAGAAAATACTAAACATCTTTTCATTAGCAGATAGATAATAAATGACAAAGACATACGACTATAATGCTTCTCTCAAGTCATTGTCATTAATTAAACTACATTACAATATTAAAAACACACCGGTCCAAACCAATGTTTTTAGGAAACAGTAGCCTATATCTCCCAGCTTTGTGCAGTGCACAGTGAATTAATAATATATGCATTTGTTTTAGGAAAATACTTAAAGCTGCAAAAACGTCAGGTACAATGATTAATTGGTCAGTATGATTTTCAGTTTTTTTATAAGCAAGTATTTATTTCTACCATACTGAAGGGGCACTTCACGGACGGTTGTGCCCAAGATTATGGCGTGCTCAGGATCTTATACACTTTTTAATTCCCTATTATATATTTGGATTCAATCCCTTTACATTTTAACGTTTTAGATAAATTTCTTGGTTCGTGTAGTTAATTTTCTTTGCACCAAGTTTCATTACAATAGGTTCGCACCAAAACATTTTCGGCGGAAGCGGTTCGCTCATCACATTGATATAGCATATACAGCGCCTAATGAAGCGTCTTCTGTTAACAGCAAAGGTTCCAAGAAGGTTGGCACCTATTGCAGTAATAATGACCTATATTGTGCAGCTTAGAAAGCCGAGAAATTAAACTTTCCACGCAAGCTTTTTTTTTGTTACATCTGTGTTTGCCAAAGAAGTATATATAAAATATAGCATGTGAAGATGATAGCAAAGACGTCTTCTTGCTTTTTTTCAAGGTAGGGCAGTGAATATTATAGGAGCAGGATCGCCCTATCTCGCATCGACTCAGGAGGACCCTTTTAACATTGTTTGTCATTGGCACTCTCGAACCTAAGGAACCTTTAGCATATTCTTAGTCCTCCCAAGACACGGTACCGATCGTTTAGTTACCTTCAGTTGACAATTATCTTAAACGAAAGTTGCTGTTACAAAATATATCATAATGAAATCATGGAAAAGTCTTGTCAAGCTTCGCTGTCGGTCGAATATATCAATAAAAAGCGATTTATCCTCTGTGCCGGTCTATAGAATAAACCATTCTGAGACTTTGTTTGGGTTTTAAAGAGTTGTATTTTCCTTCGACGCGAGCTGATGATTGGTCAATATCGGAATATTCGGTCGCAGCAGAACGGATTTGTTGCCAGGCTTAAGAGAAGTTACTTTGAAATTTACTGTGTAAAGCCTTTGCGCAAGTGGCTAGAGTTTCCAGGTGGACGTATAGTAATGAGGAAAATCTCTGCGTCAAAATGGTATAGGGAATATACTAGCTCGTATGATATTCAGACAACGCTATCTATATAACCTCGTGTGCATTTGAACTACTGTTATTAATGCAGTTCGGTACAGATGATACAGCAATAAGTTAGGGTGACAAGCCATCAAACTTCGATAAACCCTAAATTATATTCTGCACTTGCCAACTCTGGAGTCAATTAGTCATTAGACAAACAATACGGATTAAGACAGGAAAACTAAGTTGACAATTAACATGTTCAATGAATGTAGCAAATGTGTGAGCAAAAAATGGGCAATGCTTTCCATCTTTTTAATACTGTTTTCATATTGACTGACACTGAATTGCTTGTATAAAAACTTTGAATGTACCGCGTGAAAGATCGATATTTATCCCTTAAATTTTAGACCAAATAATCTGCAAATAATCTGTAGCAATGCGTCCATGTTTGCTCCCACTTTCTAGTAATGAGCACATTATATTTTTGAGGTGCCTATCTCATTTATACGATTCCTTAGTTATCGTCTGTAAATAGTTAAAAGCCATCACAGAAAGATATTCTTGTATTGTATGATAATTTAATTTGCATTTATTTTAAAATAGAATGCTTCATATTCTCACTCTATACTTTACGTAACTTCTTTACTAACATAAATGATTATTTAAAAAGTCTGATCCTTGAACATGCTTTATGCAAATAGCTAGGTTACTTTACTAAGAAATAAGCTGAAGGATAAGCAACTATCTAAATAAACTCTCCAGTAGACAAGAAAATAAAAACAAAAACATACATTTTTCAAAATTTTTCGAGATTGTAATCGATTTTATTTAATACTGATGGGTATTTGCATACTTGATAAAAGTTTGTCGATATTTCATTAACTTAAATTAAAGTTTCAATAAAATAATAAAAAAAAATTGAAAGAAAAGAATAAAAAAAATTCTTGTGTCACTGTTCTACACTATTGCCTACCCCGTGCATTACATTGTTACTCGAATAACCTAACGTAATCATATTGTGAAGTGTAATTTATCTTTTAATATAGATCATTTTTAATATTGCACTTTAAGAAAGTCGCTTTTCTTAAATCATGCAACGGAAGGCGTTTTTGAAAATACGTATCGTCTTGTAGAATCCCAAACTTACTTACAAAACAACTATAATATCCTGCAAATTTTCCCCAAAACGTAGGTCAATATTACTTTTTACCTATAAGATCTGTCTTGAATATGTTTAAAGATGCGAGTGTGTGTGTGTGTTGGTGTAGATATGGTAGGTAGTTGTCTCGGAATCTGTAAAAAACAAACACGGCGGTTTGTAGGATCGAATATCGTGATCGTGAAACACAAGATGATTTCCCATCATCTTATGCACGTCATCCCACACGCTATGTCTGCTGTCTGTTCGCAGCATATTTGTCTTTTCTTACAGCTTATTAGACACAAAAGCGTTTCAAAGAAAAAATAGTACAACAAAATTGACACCGATGTTGATTGACCGATTGATTCGGGATGGCACATCGACACCTTTAATCGATAATGTTACGACACCACATGACGACGAAGTGTTGTTGGAATTACATGACGGATTAAGGTGGCGTCCATATGTAACCTTGTCTTCAAAATCTTCTGTAAATGGCGCAAGACGAGCTCCTCGTTCCTCTTCCGCCGCTATTAGATCAGCTTATAATTGGAGTCCCAAATAATGTCACTTGGGTTTTATGTGAACCATCGGTAAGACGCTTTCCAATTTCTTGGCTGTCGTTGGAATATTTGGAGCTTGCACCGTTCAGACCTTCTTGGAATTCAAAGAAATTACAGTAGCTGTGATTTTGTAGCCAAAAACACGTCACCTTTTGCGTCAAGGTGCATTTCTTACAGATTAATACAGGTTAGTGAAGTCAATGGCTTCCAATACCTCTTACAGGTTTGTTACATAGGTGTGCTTGAAGCGGTAGAACTCCCTATGCGTGCAATTTGCTGTTCTTTACGTATCGTTTGAATGCATGCTGGACTTAGTGTCTAAAGAATGGTCAGCGTTTGCGAGAATGTAAACGTGCCGAACCGGATATTCACTCTTTTCTTTTACGATGACACTCAGTGACCGATAATCAATGCAGAATGTGACCGTCGCGTCTTTTTTTCGAAAAAGGTTCGAATGAAGGTTCCACGGCGGCGTTGCGCATTATGGCTTACTGTGACATATCTTCTCGTTAACCCAATACGTCACGGCTGATTGTAGATTGTTACTGGACCGCCGATCATGTGTTGAATGAAATCAGCGAAAATAAGTCCACCCGGTTACTCTAATAGAACGAAATAACTTTTCATAGGTTTAATGAGGCTACCCAGGCAACACTTAACATATTTCCCGACAGTATTGATGACACAAATGCACACGCACCTCCTCTAGATTAGCTTACGATCCTGTAAAGCTAAAGCACAGCACTTTAGTGCCTTGTTTATACCGTCATGCACATTACTGCCTGCGATGGCATAATATGTATCCCAATGGTTCTCTAGGAATAATTATGCGGAAAGCACTATAAATGGATTTCTTAATGAAGTAAAACGGCTTTCCCAGGATTAATTCCATACTGAGCTTGCGAGAAATGAATAAAGCATCCTCCGAACATTAGGTTTTTCAATGCAAACAGATTTCGGAACTCATGACGAGGCGGAATCGACGTTTTGGGAGTTGTGTTTTAAAATGCTCAGCTTTCTATGTTAGGGCACATTTGGACGTTCGCCAAGTCAGTCCTTCCCGCCGGACCGCATTCACCTCAATATGCAAATTGGACCTTCGCTGGTTCGATATTTTTGAGTCGGGCCTGTGTGGCATTTTGCATTTCGGGATTTCATCGTATGCGGCCAAACTGTGTAAGCGTCTAAAAGTTGGCAAAAAGTTTGTTCGAGTAACGCAGTAGACAAAAGCATTGTTAGCGCGCCTTATTGATACCTCGCCCATATATTTTAAAACCGTAACTCGGGAAGCAATTCCCCAAAACCTCCTTTAGAAGGTAGTGATGGTGTCATCCATAATGCGAATTCAAATGCGCTGTCCATTTACCGGCTGTGACAGAAACCAACCCCCGCAAAGAGGGCGGAGAAACGGGCAAAGAGATAGCCTTCCTAATTTTCTGACATAAGCAGATGATAGAGAATTTTGCCTATTGTACTTGCTTCAGCAATGTAGTCCTCGTGTGCGTCTAGGCGCTTGTCGAAAGCTGTTTAACGTGCTATCAGAGTCCGCGACCGACGTCGAACATTGTCTTAGAAAATTTATATGTCGTACTTTGTTCACAAGAATCTATGCTGCCAGCAAATTCCGACAACAAACCAACAATTGGCTTACTGCGGATACTGAGACATTTACCTAGAAGTAATTTTAATGTTAATATAATATTCGCTATGTAACAGTATATATATACAAATGATCGGCTTAAATAGTAGATTTTATTTACTATTTCCGAGACCACACTCAACCAGAAATAGATACATCAACGAAAATGTTTGCATAAGCTACAAATGTTGGTCCTGGCAGTCACGTTTATTTGATATGACCTCCGTTGATCTAAATTATAGCTTCAGTTCGGAATTCAAATCTATTACAGGTTTGCGTACTTTTGTAGCTAGGCAAACAGGTTTTTGCTAGTATGAACGAACGGGTTAACAGCATTATTTCGAGACTTATTGAATTCCTATTTTATAACGCTGCATACGTACAATCCATCTTTGGGTGGTGCGGCGGCTATATGTTTTTTTCGAAACATACTCAGTTATGTAAACAGCATATTCTGAGCCAACTGACTAATGTAAGATGGTGAACCATTGTGGGGGAAGGTGTATAGCTTTAAATCCATCCATGGTTGTACAATAGTTGGCAGAACGTGCCAGATTTGATTTGCCCCCACTAGGCTTATCCTTTGTATCGTGAACAAATCAGCTATTGTTTCTACGGTTTGCACTGCTAATAGATATTTTCTGATTGGAGCAGGACTAAAGATAATTTGCTGCTTCATTCTTGGGAAAATTGATGGGTAAACGAAATGAATGAGTATTAAGGTTTCAGCAATACTAGAGGATATCTGTCTGATTTTTACAAAACATGGCCTGCACCTAAGTCTTCGTAAACGTTCAGTGACATGGTAAGCACATCCGCATGAAGTTTCTTTGCTGACGAGAATCATTGATTGACAGCATTGATTAATCGTTTTTCGTTTGTCTTGGAAGGTCCTTAGTGAGAAAGCGTTACGGTTCCCACGTCACTAAAAAGCACGTCTTTCATGAAAACCATAAGTTCAGTTAAAAATCAGATGTTCTCTAAGGCCGCTAAAATCTCAAAACTCATTCAGTGTTAAGTACTCCTCAATTTTCCGCAAAACGGAGCAGCAAGTTGACTTAGGTTGTTCTCTAGTATTTTTTTTATCATCGATGGAAATATTAAGGGCAGAAAAAATCGTTGGTTTGTTCATAATCCAGAAAATGTGCCTATTGTTAGTAACATCAAATCTTCCATCCACAATCAACAAGGAAGTTTATCGGACTGTTCTACGAGTTATTACGCGGCTGTAAATGTAGGTGCTATTTAAAGAAAAATCTTAGCTTAAACTGAACCAACAAAATCTTATACCGTCTTATATTATTTGTTATCATGTTATACTATCGTATACCAAAAGGTTAGTGCAGGACTGGCTGTTTGAGAGTACAAGTGTGTTTTGAAGTAAATACATATGGCTGCCGCACGGCCTAAGGTTAAACGGGCTGGATTACTGTGCATGTAGAGCTATTAAGCTAGAATCCATTAAGTCTAGACATGATAACATCGACTGGCTAAATCGTGTTACAAAAAAGGCGCTTGCATAACTGCGAGACGAGCTTGTAACTAAGGTGAATTTCAGGCTTGTCTGAAAGTCGATATGGCAGCGATTATGAAAGCTGCCACCTTCAAACTAAGATGTTTGTTTTCGACTTAAAGCAGGCCCTAATATACAGCTCTGGGCCGAATTTATTTATGATTTATTATTATACGCGGCGCGCCTCTTTACATTCAGCCATGTTACTCGAGTATGTTTCTTAATGTACCGCTGTGTATCCCTTCCGTTTACGGTCAGCTACGGGCCATGAGGCATCGCAACCCGATAGCTGTATGGGACCATCCGACTTATAATAGTAAAAGGTTTGTGATAACGCTGCTTCAACGTATTCCAGACTTCGGTGTTAACCGCTCGACTTTCACCAATAGTTTGTGTCGTCTTCATAAGCGCGCATTCTGGCGCAGTTCTGCGGCATCGCGGCTTCCGGCATTTATGCAGCCGTAGTACAACCCGCTTTTGATATGACCGATATGATTTCGCTTGAGGTAGTCTGCGACCTTCGGGATATGAAGGTCGCTGGTGTTAGGTTGCTTTATTCGTCATGACGATGCTGAAACCTCCAAAGGGGCACTGCGCAACTTCCAGGGTCCAGATCATGGTACCCGATATTGTTCCCGAACCGACACGAGCTTAGTCGACCACCACCAAAATCTTACCATCTAAAACCTTTAAGAGACATATGAAGCCTGCTAGAAAAAGCGCTCCAGCACCTGCTGTCCCCTTGCGGTAAACTAAGCCATCGTTAAGCACGTACGCTGGAACGCAAGATCATTCACTTCGGCAATTACCCTCCGAACCTTGTCCAACTCTAGGGCGCCACTTTGCACGCAAAGTACAATTCAACACGCGCAACAAAGCATACGCCCTGACGTTGGCAGAAAATTCCTCGTGGACAACCTTGAAGTCGTACTCCTGTTAAATTAGAGTCCAGCGCGCTAACTTGGGACAAAGGTTCACCTCCCCCTTCATGCATTTCAGTGCAACGCTGTCGGTAATAACTTTGAAATACCGTTCATTAAAATAGTATCGGAGTCTCTCAATAGCCTATATTATTTCCAAGAATTTGCTTTCGGAAGAGTGGCACCCAGTCTTGGCGTCAGTCAAACGACAGCTAGCGTAGGCGACGATCCGTTCACGTTCCTTTCTACATGGACCAGCTCTGCTCCTAGCCGGCTTCACTGGCATCCGTTTGCATTCTTGTCCATATTTCGCCGAAAATGGCGCAAGATTGGCTCCTCTGTGATTTGGATTGGAATAATGGTAAATAGAAACTAGGCTCAGAAAGCTTAGAAACTTTTCTTCACGAAGCTAACTGGAGAGAACCTCTCCTCTAGCTCGCTTTATTGTAGGAGAAGGCTGGATGACAATTTGACTACATTGCGTAGCCTAGTTTAAACCTTATCTTTATGACCTCCCTTTTTATGGGTGGGACTTGTAGCGGCTTGGAGTAAATCGCCAGTCGGAAGTATGTATTGGACAACATCAGTATGGATGAGTCTTTTTAGCTGCTTTAAAAGGTTGCATATTGGCGCATGAAAAATTTCTGACTTAATTGCGTGGCTTTGTTGAGACCAGTCATCATCGAGGCAACAAAAGGACCCTGTTCATTGATGCCAGCCCCATGAATATCTTGAGGCTCGTTATATTCACCCAAAGCGGTGCGATACTCACCCTGATGGAGGTGATCGCCTGAAGTTCGCGAACAGCACCTGGTGTTGGCCCCGAGCATTCGTGCTTACAACGTTGCATGTGGACGCATGTAAAACCTCCAGGGAATCGCTTGAGACTTCTTCTAACTGCAGTATTAAATTAGGGTAGTTTGTGTTGCGCGCATTTCTGCTAGTAGTATCACGTATCCCAAGAGTTCGACAGAGATGATTGCAGAATGGATAGCTCTCTTTACGTCAAAAACGCAGGCATAAAAGCTCCAAAAGGCTTTGCGATACTCAGCGAGCGTGGTTTATTCATCAGTCGTGGAGAGATTGCGTTTACGTCCGCCGCAGAGCCAAGTATAGTAGCAACTACACTCCCGCAAAGAAGCTTGACCTTGAAATCGAATGGGTCATCGGCGGTCCGTTTATACAGCTTACGCTATGACGGAGTTAAGGCCTCGGGCATTAGTCCTTGGAAATTACCTTACTTCCTGTTATTGAGGTATCTGCTGCAATCTACTTGACGTCCATTGAGCTTCCCCGCCAGGTTTGCGCCACTTGCTCCTGCTTGACGTTTCTGAGCTCCGGTACTTGTGAATTGTATAGGTATCTCGAAATTCGCTCGAGTCATTACAAGTAAGGTAGTTGAACTTACCACCTTCGCACACAGGTATGTCCCTAAGGAAGGACTTGAAGATAGCCCGTGCAGTCTATCAAGAAGAATTTCTCTTTAATGAAGGTAAAAAATCTTCTCCCTTATGCGTCTAGCGGGGATAGCACTCTGATAGAACAAAATAATACGAATAAGCTACCTAAGGTGAACTTCAATATACTTGGCTTTAGGCATCTCCTAGTATACAACTCCGTCTTTACTTATGAGATATGGTGTTATGAACATCAATGTTTGCTTTTCCCATCTTTACAATATATGTATATACTAGTTCACGTACATATCCTACGCACTACTAAACTACATACATAGTTGTCGCGCCTCATAAGCGCAAATTGTTCTAATTAGTAGGTATATTTAAAAAAGGAGCAGTAACTAGTAGATGTGTAACATTCTTTAACGTATCTGTATGTCTTCATGTATCCATGATAAGCTTTTTTGAATCCTCTAAATTTAAGCTCCATCAGCGATTTTAAAAATATTGATCGGGTTCTCAGGAGCCGCATGAAAACTGGCGTTAACATAAACCAGCGGCTTAATGATAAGGAAATTTATAACATCGTTAGGCGTTCCGCGTGAACTCATTGGATGATAGGTGACCTAGGCGTACCGTTTTCCGCCACGTGTTTTGTTCCATAATCAATAGACTGCCAATCCTGTTCAAGTTGGAACGCCCTACCCTGTATGTGTACGTCAATAAAAAAGGTCCTTACTCTATTATAAAAAGAGACTTTCTTTCCCACTATCCCTCATGTTGTTTACTTCTGACATACCGTTTGGCATACCGATAATCAGTGTGCCGTAACAGTATCGTATTGTAAGTACTTTTAATTGGAAAGAATTTCCACGTGTGTGTTCAGTTGGAAAAATGTGCATTTTAGACATTCTCTGCACTACGCATTTCTTTGAGGGCTGAATACTGGCGAAGCAGTGCAAAGACAGTGTTAAAAGGACAGCTCAAGAGCGGTTTGCCAAATTCGAAAATGACATTTGGGACCTAGGCGATGCCCCTTGCTCTGGCCGGCTATGTAAGTTTAATAACGATAAAAACGCTTTCAAGTTTAAAAACGAAAAAAAAACTCAGGAGTCTGCCGAAAAAGATATGTTGCACCCACATGAACGTCGTTAACAATCTCAGGTCCTTTGTATTTACACAGAGCCTTTCTTTGTATTTTACACTCTCAGCTATTTTTTTCTATAAGTTCTCAAAATCTCCTCTTTTTTAGGTATACCATCAAAGAATCGCTCCCAGTAGGAGTTAATAACCGAAATAGATCCTGATGATGTCTGGAATTTCTCAAACAGACATACACAGAGATTTGGAGCTCGGGTACCTCATAAATTTCTTGAATTCAACGAGAGTTACGGCTTAACCATGCATTTCAACACCTCTACCAATATCGAGCCGATTACAATGATCGATTCTTGGACAAAAATTGCCATTATCGGTAAGGAGTGGTGTCTGTACGCCGACGTGAACCAAAGATCGAATGGGTGGCTTCAGGGGAGAAGTTAAGACCCAAGGTCCTTCGAATTTCCATCTAAAAAGGGTTATGGCTCGCATTTTGTTGGACTGCGACAGTTTACTTGTCGGAAACTAGATAGTTGAGCAGCACGATTATTTGGCTCAGTTGCCCAAGTCAACTAAACTCAATTCAAGAAAGAAGACTCGACAAATAAGTCACAAACGGTACACGTCGGTAAAGCTACTTTCTTGGATATCGAATGGGAGGTTTCCTCGCGCCTTCCATATTCTATGGGCTTGCGCCGCTACATTTGCAGTTTTTTTTTGTACATTAACGAGATGGCATACATCATTTAATGGAGTGATAAGGAAAAGCCGTGAATGCTGATAGACTACATATATTGTGTATTATTATAGTATTTATTATCGTCGTAATTATTATGTAAACTTATTGTCGCAGGAACAATAAATAGGCTGTTTTCTGTTTGGAAAAAACACAGAGGAATATCATATATATTCCGTCACACTATATATATATATATATATATAGTGTGACGGAATAGGACGTGTGTCAATATATAGGTTAGCGGTTAGGGCCTTTACACCCTAGCCATATTTGAGCTAGCAGCTGTTTACGGCCTACATTCAGCTCATTTTTACATGCATATATATACATACATATATTGCAGCATGACTAGGCTCGACCCCTGGAAACTGGCAACTGACTTATTCATTCAGTACTATATGCTTACAGTGAATCGGAAATACATTTATTGTAATTGTGTCCCACGGCCACCGACTCTTTTCAACACGATTGTACCGTTGTTTCAGTTCGGTAGAAAACTAATTGACCACTTGTTCTAACAGAAACCTTGGTGTAAATGGGATGAACGGTCCAAGTTGTCTTTGTACGCAATGCTGATTCTCGGATAGTCCACTACTTTAGGCACGACCCGACTAGACACCCTTGCGTAGTGCGATCCTGGAAACTCGTACCCTATAGAAGCCATGCTTCTTTTGTCAAAAATTGATGGCTGGTTTTATAGGCGTTCCCAGCAATCTTTCTTCGCTGTTGCCAGCAATTTGCAACAAGCTGCAATCGCCGGAGTGCGCCCGGATTTCTTTGTAATAATGATAATACTGCTTCCAAATATGATTGATCTAAGAAGCGCTCCAACCAGCTTTATGCAACCTTGAGAACACGAACACTTCGGCCTTTTGCAAAAGCGATAATTGCAACTCATGCGCTCCGAAATAATGCAACATGCCTTTCACAAGCATTAACCGGTCAACTTTCCCTGTCGCAGCAGCGAGCGCAGTTATCGGGCTTATTTGCGAGCTTATAAATGTCGCGCGTAACGACAGGAATGACACAGCCTATATCTAAGAGTTATACATATACTGTCATTGGTTAATTAAATAAAGCCACCTAGAAATTTCGTACATAATCGAGTTTACTTGAAGACATCCGAACTAAATACCTGCGTGCGTTTTTCACGTAGAAGCAGCCTTGCTCTGCTTTCTAATCATAAGCGCATATATCAACGCTATCATTAGAGAAGCAGTATTAAAATTCTGTAAAAAAGAAGGGTATTTACTGAGGCTAGGTATCGTGCCCCTAGCTACGATGACTGCCGCAATTCGAGTCGGCATGCTCTGTATCCACTTTCGGACCGTTCCATCGCTTCCGCGTTTTGGGCTCATACCTGGAACACTGTATTCTTGAGTTGTTTGGCATCTTCTGTTCAGCCCTGACTCGGCCTTTGCGAAAATGTCATACGCTTTCAATCATAATCAAACAGATTTCAAATCGAGTGAACTTCCAAGCCATAGCGGAACAACAACACCTATTATTTAACAATACTTATCAACATGATTATCTCAGAGACACATTTTGCCATATGATAGACTGACTTGTAGTGCACGAACACCATTCCTACCCTGAAATGATTCTCGTACTTGAGACAACATTCTGCTTTTGGATTACCTAACTCTGTTGATGTTCTTCCACAATTGCATTGACGAAATATAGGACTCCTGTGCCGCGGAATAATATCACCGTCTACATCATTGTTTCGCTTGGATGTTTGATCTGCTGAATCAGATAGGACTCACGAAACCTTTCGCCGGAATGCCTATAGACGTGCTAAGCGTTACGAAGCAAAATTTTAAAATATGATTCATTTGAAAAAAAGGCTAAAACCACTTATACGGCTTGCTAAGGATCTCACGGACACGGTGAGGGTTTTCGTTACACACTGACGCGATTAGCAAACCGTTATAAATTCTTGTTCCTATAGCTATATTAAAATAATTCTGTTTTTACGCTGCGTTTTTAATGGTTCCCATTTTTCTGCACGACAAAAGCATGTTTTCGGCTACACGTCAACTCTACACTTCGATGTTCTGCATCACTCAGTAATTTTTTATCACGACCAGTTGTCTTTTACGAGTCTGACTATTATAGTTCGCTGATTTTCCGTGAGATCTTTTCATAATTCCATTATTGGTTCATGTATTGCCAAAAGGGCACGAAAATAATTGAAAATCACTTAAATATAATCTTTGCTCACAAAATGTCGTTATCATGAATTAGATGAGACTAACGAGAATAACTGTATTACACCTCAAATTACTTATGTCTCTCTATGAAGGGGAAAGACGAAATTGGATACCTGAGTTATGCGTAATGGGTCGAATATTCATAAATGTTGCACTATACATGTGAGTGCCTTCTGCTCCACATTAACTTAAAAGTGCTTCTTCAGCTACATTGCCGTTCCATGAGTTATCATTAGAAAGCAGAGGAAGGCTACTTTCGCATGAAAAACCGCATGCAGATATTTCCTTCGGATGCGGAGTTGTTTTCGATAAAATTCGATATGTGAAATTTCAAAATGGTATAATAATGATATCGATTGGCCAATTGCTGTATATCCTTTTCGTCAGAACGTCCCGCCTAACATTTATGAACGGATATAAGTTCTCTAAGGTTCTATAAAATCACACTGATTACAGTACGAACAGATGGCTTCTATAAATCTTTTTCTTACTCTTCTACAATATCAGGTTATTTAAAACGTTAGTGAACCGTACTGTATGTGGTATGCCATGGCTTCCAAATGTGTTTTCTTCAAAGTTAAATTTTAAAAACTGGAACTTTTAACTGCACACTAATATAAAAACTGTATTCGACAGAAGCATAAATAAGTAGACGGCGTCAATAATAATAAAGAATTCTGAACCAATTATGGACTGTCTATCATAATTTATACGGCTGTGGCTGACCAGTGTTTTAACATCATCATGTAAAATATTAGTCTGTTAAAAAAAATATTAACATTTTCTTGGCTGAATGGTTTAAGGTCATATACAACAGGTAATGTGAGTTGCGTCAGATCGGCGTTGGTGTCATTTAAAAGCTTATTTGATAGCAGTAGATGTGCTAAATCTGTTGGAACGGTTTTTATCAGATTCAAAATATAGCATCTTTTGGAAATTTACGATTTCGTTAAGGTAAAAACATAAATACCTTTCAAGTTCATAGAAAATGTATACTACCTATGGGTAAGATGCGTTATCTAAAAAAACGACCTAAAGATGGTTTGTCGCTTTCGTCAAAGACATTTTGATGCGGAGGATGCTTTTCGTAGGGCCAGTTGCACAAAAAAGTTGATGAAATAGTTGCGGAAGTTGGGCAAGACCGACTCGCAAGTAACCATGATATCGCCAAAAAATGTCCACCATCATACAGTAAAATTATTTGACGGAAATTAACTACAGAAAAAAACTTGACGTTTAGGTGCCACACGAGTATACGCAAAAGAATTTACTTAGTTATATTTGCATCTGCAAGGGTCTACAGGGATGTAATGAAATCTAGCCATTTCTACGGCGATCGATCACGGACGATGACAAGTGGGTTACATATGACAGTAACGTTCAAATTCTAGAAAATCCTCTATAGTCTGTGGGAAAGCTCAGACTGACGCCAAAGAAGCTGACCAGGTGTTCCGTATGACTGAAAAGAGATAGAGCATTATGAGTTGTTGGTAAAACAATTGACTTTACTACCAACAAGTAACAAAACTGCGCTAAGCCTAGCCTAAGCTAAGAAAATTAAGAAAACTAATGAATCGAGAAGGCTCTATCTTTGACCATGACAACGCGAGACCACACATATCGTTAAATACCGGGGAAAAATTGAAAGAACATGGATAATAAAGTTGAACGCGTTCGCTGTATAGCTCGGGTCTTCCACCATCAGGCTATCATCTACTTCATTCTTTGCTCCTTAGCAGTTTTAATTTAGTGATGGAAGTACGGCATTACCGAAAAAATGACAGAGGGTAGCTGATGGAAATGGTGCATATTCATTTTAGTAGTATTATTTTGAATAACAAAAAGGTTTACTTGAAATCAAATTTGGCTTGAAAATGGTCAATACTTTTTCTGCACAATACTGTGGTAGACGAATTCTATCGCTCACGTCAAATGTATTTTACAAAAAGCGCACTCTTTTAATAGTATTGCTCGGCATTCTAGATTATGTAGTAATAAATCGCATAATGAACAAGCTCGTAAAACAGCTGCTTCTTACATTCCATTGCCCTATCTGATTTGAGCCGAGGAAGCGTTGGCATAAGGCGTGATTGTGCCTATGTTGAGCTACGGTTCTAATAAATTAAATATTTGAAACCCTACGATTCGTTTCCAAATGCGTGCCCTGTTAACGAGACAACCAATAGTAGCGCATCGTAAATTCCGATATTAAAAGCTTATAAAATAATATGGTTACTTAAATTTTTAAAAATTTGGTTTTATTGAGTCACGGTGTACATTATTATGGCGGGGAGTAAAATAATATGTGCACTACATAAAAGTGGATTATTTCTAGAGTAAATCGCATTTGTGCTCGTAGTGGTATATATACATACAGTGCAACTACTAAGTTCGTCTATTTGATCTTTGAATCAGTAAAATTTAGGGGAAGGGAATTACCGTATGAATTTCCTACAGGCTCGCACTATACCTTTTAGTAATGATTTCGTCAGATTTCGTCTAGCTGTCATGATTTTCGAGATCTAGAACTTGTCCACAGAATAAAAGATTGATTCTATTGTTGTTGTTCATATATCGTTTTCTATTTTCAAATAATTCGAAATGCTTTTGGTTTATTTGGCTAATTTGATTACATAATTACAATCTGGGATTCACTTTGTGATGAGTGCTTTTGCTAACTCTTTCTATGCTTTATCGATTTCATTCACAAAATATATCTTTTTCTTTGTTTCTCATTTACGTTTCAAAAAACAGTGATATGCATAATGATTTCTGCTGATATAGAAAATTCTCTATTTATTTTTCAAATTCCTGAACTGGCAAGTATTTAATTTTTTACACTTTGAAGAACTTGTAAGATTCTAAAAATTTTTATAGTAGCTTTCAGTAAATACCATAGGAATAATGAATAAAACCCTATTTTTTTTTACTTAAAAGGATGGTGAGCAGTTTAATATGTATTAATATAGTTATGAAATTAGCAAAGGCAATCCTAGTGAACGTTTTAATGCAAATACAGGTGGAAAAGTAATAATAAATATGGGCCAAAAACACTAGGAAACTATAAATTATTGTAGAGAAAATTGTTGGAAATATATTTCACTCAAAAGTAATATATCTATGGAATAGCATGGCTTTCAAACCTGTTTTTCCATTGAAAGAGTTGAAAATGGTGCTGAGGCCTAGAGGATGATATCAATTAAAAGCAATTATAGCCGGCTTGATGGTAATAGATTTGATGTCTTTTTAATAACCGTATTTGACTAAATTGAAGAAATAATTTGGAAATCTATTCAGTAACCACCATATATAGACGTGATGCGACATGGAAAGTACTGAAACAATCATGATCAACTATTTTTGTATGACGTACGATATCGTACTATGTTCAAGACAATGCAAGAAAGTATTATTAGTTTTATGTGGTTGAAGATACTCGGTCATGTGGTCAGTGGATGCACGCTAGGTGAACTCTATACATATATATATATACTATAACTCTATATATATATATATAAACATATATACAGAATCTAATTTGCAGACATGTAAGGTGATATTGAAAACCTTTATAAGGACCTTGGCTTTTATATAAAGTTTGCCTTATGAAAATTACGGCATAGAAGACTACTGAGTTTCATTGGACTAAATCCGATGGCTGCCCATTACCTAAGGAATGACTGCCACTGACGAAATGAAAAAAATCTTGGCCATTAGTATTTAGTGGTCTAAAAAGTAGAAAAGATTTTATTCGTAATTGTTAAATTTGAATTAAAACTCCAAATGCATATAATTAAAAATGTAATTTTACTATTTTACTATTAACTTGAAGCATGTCAAATATACTATTTTCTAAAATAGTATGAAATACAGTGGCTTTCCGGGTTTCAGACTTTTGAATCTCTTTGATATGGGACCTTCAAATCTAGCAAAATGTCATCGAGGGGTCAGTTTGATACAAAAACAGTGTAAATTCATATATACCCTAGTCTTTGTTTCTAAAGAGACATATACTTTTCATACTCAAAGAGCTGCTTCATTGTCCTTTTTTGAGCTTTGAAAAGTTGATATAGGTTTCTCAATGCACTTTTCGGCGTGGCACATGGTAATTTCACTTCGATAGTAGTCACACACGCACAGCGAGAGACGAACTAAAAATTAGGAAATTTCAGAGTTTCTGTTGATCTACAAAGTAGCAAATATTATCTGATAAAAACACTTTGAAATATTTGAACTACTTGGTCCTGTTTTCAAAGATTGCTTCAGATGACTAGATCCCGATATGAAACGGATTATACTCGAATTATAATATTATATATATATATATATATATATTTAGAAAGCTCCTTTATATATAGAGAAAGCGCTAAACGTCTTCTAGATTTTTACATTTTACTTCAGTAAACAAAGTAAACCATTGAACTTTACGAGTCAAAAACAACGCAAAGGTTTTTTATTCGACATTTTAATTGTCCTTTTTATTTCATAGCGTAATGAAGCAATAAGTGATAAAACTATTTTATTATTAATAGAACCATTTATTATATAAATTTATTTAAGACTATGCTAAATGTTCTTCTTTTTTACCTAGCTGTGAAAAACAATTCGGTCTCAAATAAATGATTGCACTTAATAGTAAAAGCTTATTGCCATCGACGGCTAGTTATACAAATACATCGACCGACAGTTAATACAAAAAAGTGAGAAAGTTTTGTTTAAGCGTTATAAACGTCTAAGTTAATTTTAAATCGGACAAACTTCATTGACTTGTTTCCTATAAACATTTTGAACGCCAAGATTAGAAGCAATCATTACTTAAAGTATTCCGTTGAGTCATAAAACTATGATTCTGATAAAAACGGTGCCATTTAGGCTCCCTTTTTGTCTGAGCTCATTGAGAGCAAATGAGCATTAAAGCATTGTTTTTTTCAAGAGTAATTAGATGCACTCTGCGTATCATTTGCGACAAAGAAAAAATTGATACCAGAAAGGGAATACTTCTATTCATTTTCTAACTGAGACAATTAGCTACCATTGCTGCGAGATCAGGAAGACAAGTAATAGTAATAATCTACAGACGTACACTGGAAGCAGTAAAAACTAACTATATTGTGGCATTGTAATTAATTGTGTAAAATTGGTATATAATTGTAGCATTGTGAGAGGTCATAATAAATCAATTTCCGCAGAACTTGCTGTTTGAATCACGGTTACTGTCTCTATGATTCTATGATACTTGATTGCACAATTCTCGTTAGCTTTGAATTTCGCTAAACTGTTAAGTATAGAATATACAGGTAAAGTGTTGGTGATGTTTCCTTTCTCGATAAAGTAGATATTTTTACGCAAAGCTGAAGTAAGATGTGGAGTGTATAGATGGCTGATCGAAAATATATCGGCTAAAAGCTGCAGGTTTAAGCTAACATATTCAAATAATGAAAAACAAAGTGCTGTTTACGGCATATTTGATTTAATTGAAATGAGTTCAAATATAGAGTTTTTCATAAATTAATTCAGTGACTAGTCCCGGTTAGCTATGCCGTATTTTAAACATTGTAGACCCACCCGGAAAGTGATGGATAAGTAAAATGCAACATAAGAGATAGGTAAACTTTGAATTCATTTATAATGGTTGCATACACGAACAACGCCCACCTTTGGTTACGTAATTGCAAGTCATCAGGGTCGCTTTAATAGGCTTTTTGAAACGGTGATCCGTCTTTACATCCTATATAGAGGACTACGTGTATGGCTACACTGAGATGGCTGAAATTGTAAAAATATTTACATTTCAGTAATGCGATCGTTGTGACGGTCACTTCACTAATGGTCATTGCATCCTGTTGATCCAATGAGAAAGCACATCTCTTTGGAATGAATCCGGAATAAAGAGCTCTTCTATTTGTGGCATCCTTCCGCTTGGGGTAGTCAATAAATACTCAGATACGACGGGCAACTGCTGACGAAAAACCCTTAAAGGATCTCTGATTGCACACGCACAAAATCTTCATAAAAAAATATCGCTATAATAACTGATAACTTATTTGAGAGCAGGTGGACGTAGGCACGGTTGCTGCTGTTGCCATAATCATTCTGTTATATCTTCCAATAACTACGGTCAGTCTCAAACTTGCTGTAATCTCAGCAGTGTACCTGTGGTGAGATGCATTGGGTACGCAAGATTACAACATCTCCTCTGGCCCTCAGTGATGTTGCTCTTTTTGTATCCATTAGATACCTAGAAAGCCTTATGTATTCCAGTAATCTGCAGTTTACCTCCAAGGTCTTAAGAATAATAACGCATATACTTGAGTGCTTGCCTGATGTTACTTTTTACATCTTCATATCAGTGAATGCGGCAAATAATCTATAACTAATTTATATATATATATATATATATATAAAGTAATTATAGATTATTATATATATATATATAAGTTACAAACACTTGAATCAACTCAAAAATATCTTTATCCTAGGCACCGAACGATTAAAAATGGAATAAGAAAAATATATCTTTGTAGTGTAGAACGGAAATGCATGCATATCTCGCTGACGAAAATATAATATACTTCGATCAAGACGTTTACATCTTGTTCTATAGGCCTGTTTCCTGTTAAGTCTTTTATTGGTAAAGATTTCAAATGGTAAGATGCTTTGTCGAGCTCTAGGGTCTTCGTAAAACGACTAAGGCCTTCCAGAGAATTTTTTAAAATGTTAAGGGGTGCTGGAGAAAATTGCTTTTAGGCAAACAATGTCCAGATTAATTTTAGGTCAATAGAAGAGTTGCGTGAGTCGTTATCTTCTAGAAACGTTTATGTATACTGCGACCACCAGGCCTCGGTTCTAGGTATTTGCCACGGTCATATGAAACTCTACTCTTTACCGTCGTCTCTAGTGCCGCCACAGTACTTGTTTTGACACTACTTCAACTACAAGGCGGAATTTTTCATTCAACGCGAAGCTCGATAAAGTTCTGCTCTCGGTTTGTATTTTCCTCCTCTTTGAGTTTTTTCACTTCCGTCAAGTACTCCAGAATTGCTGTCTGCCCTGTGCTTACTCATCTCTATGGCAATTTTTCAAAAATATTCTTCCTGGATTTTCTTAAGATGACCATCCAATCTTTATACATTTCTTCTAGTTTCTCAACCACGGTATTTCTTGGTAACCAGCACGCTTACTACCATAACAACAGAGGTCAAGATGGTTTAGATTGCAATTCTTATTTATAGACCTAGCACTCGTATGCTTTCCTCAGGTGGGTTTTACTTTGCCTAGACGATAACAGTGAGAGAACGTATGAAGCCCGCCACAACTTAATCGGCCACCTCCTTCTCTAAAACGAACCCCTGACTCTTGGCATTAGCCTACTAAGGGTCTGTATGATCGAATTCGCCTTTTTCACCGCTTGTTTCACGTAGGGTCATACTCAAATATCATGCTACTCTTTAATGTGAAGGTTCTTGCACTTCTATCTGTGAATAAGTAATTGAGTTTTCGTTCTTCCAGGTGCTAGTTCAAGTTGGCGTCTACTCATCCAGTGTGCCGTGTTCCCAAAGCTCTTTGGTTCCGTCTCAGTTCAAACCGTGGTCATCAAGCACGGGCTGTCTGCGTAAACTACTACCTTACTCTTTCTGGCGTGTGTTTAGACACCCCAAGTGAGATCCTGCGTTATTGGTCTCCCCGAATGAAGCGCCGTTCGGCTTGTCCGATATCACGTTCCAGTTTATACAGTTGAAAGCATTCCTTATGTCCAAAAGTAGACAGAAACCCCTGAGCTGCGGCATATTTACTTTTGTCTTCGGCCGTGCTTCAAGGCCAATTCCTTGGTCGAAAGAGTGGAATGACCTTTTTTAAAGCCAAGCAAGTTTTTTGCAAATACTCTGTTTCCGTTTATTCAGCATTTTTATATTAAATGCTTCAGGTGGCTATTATTATTATTGTATATTATTCAGGTGGCTTACACATTACTTTAAAGAGGCAAACTGACCTGTATGACCTCTAGTGTCCATCAGGCTTTGATATATAGTACCAGGCTAGCCTCCTTTTAGGAAATGATCTTTTCGCAGGAGTTTTATGGCTGCATATTTGAATATAACAGCGTGGTCTCTCTGAAGGGCTTTACTATCTCCGCCGATATGTCATCCTACCTCGTTGCTTTTGCACCGCTATTTCCTAGATCAACTCAGTATTACCCTGGATCCCAATCACTGCCCATTCTCTTCGTCTTTAATGATTCGAAAACAGTTTTGCGACCGTCTCCTTAATTTACAAATTCAGGCTGTGCTTTACGTAATTCTTTTATGGTCTTTTAGCCATGGATCGCTTCACACCTCTTCAGTAAATTATTAATTTCTTTGCTCCGCCGAATTTCCTTTCGCAAGGTTTCCCACAATTGTTTGAGTTACCTTATTGAAACCCTTTACCTATCATTGGTATAAGCTCTTCTGGTTCTGTTGCGGCCTCCTTGGCTTCCGCGACTTCTTTTATCTGCCAATACTTTCAGGTACTGACCATGAAAATGCTTAAGGAGCGACTTCGCAAGCAGCCGCTAGTGTTATGTCATGCTTTTGTGTTTGGGGGCCTTTTAGATGGCCGTTCCTGCTGACTGTGTCTGTTAGTGCCATCCGTTCAAATTCTTGAGATCTTAGCTGGTACTTATGTTTCTGTTTTGTAGAAGCTCTCATTTCTCCCACCTTAACCTTATAAGTAACGTTCTTGTAACTACTAGGGCTTTCAAACTTATCTGCAAAATGCTATTCCTTACTTCGTTTCACTAGTTGATGCGTACAGATCGTCAATTCTATTACGATTTTCTATATGAGGAAAACTTAAGTTTGTTATAATTAATTGAAAGTCTCCGCTGGTTAACCACTCAAGGAGGAGCACTTCTTTGTGTAAAGCGCATCTACATCTCTAATCGATCACACCCGCGTTAAAATTCCCAGTGACCACCGCCTTATTGCTCCCATTGAGACTGTCTCCTAGGTCATCAAGAAACATTTGGAAGTTCTCCCTATTGATATTAGGCCATGTGCGGCAATTACGACGGCCATTGTATTAATACATAATCGCTATCGTCATCCGCACACTGACGTTAACCTTCTTAGTTCGCTCGATGGCAACCTCCTTACACTTGTAACAAATGACTACCTACATCTTTGTTGTCGCCGGTTAGCAAGTTTGCCGCGTTTACTCTGGCCTTGTTTGGCTCAGAAACCAAACTTACGTTGACCAGTTTTCTAAAGGGTTAAATCCATCTTAGCATCTTTTTAGATCGACTTAAGGCACTTTAGCTATTACTGTTGGCAATTCTAAAACCCCTGTTTCCATTTTATTTTGGGCTTTAACTTGTTTTCGATATACTAGACAGGTTATAGTGTTAACGATGTGGCCTTCAATTTTACATGTTAAACGCTCTACCTGTGCAATTTTGCTACATGCCTCGTGTTCTACCACCAAGCATCTGTAACAGCGTTTACGGTCAGACTTGTTTTTCGAACAGTCGTGTGCTCAGTGGCTCACCTTCAGACAGTTAGAGTAGCACTGCAGTTCAGGCGTTTTGCCACTAACAGAGTTACTCTGTGCGAGGACTTTATTCGCTAGAACTTAGGCATTCAAATAAGGCGGTCTAGTCTGCCGTTCTTCCTAGTGTGTGTATTTCCATTTCCGTCCGTTCGATCAGGCCTTCTAAGAATAGTGCTAACCGTCGTTAACCTCGTCAGTCGTAGTATTGCTGGTAGTGGTATTCCAGCTGGTAGGCCTGCATCGGCTCATGCGTCCACGTGGACTTTAACGCCAATTTCTTGAATTGGCGACTCGCCAGGCCCGACCTTAACTTTCATTACCCTCACCGGGAAGTTTTCTTTGTTTGGAAATATTTCTTTATCTAGACTCTTAAGTAGTCCAAGTAGATGACTTAATTTAGGTCTCGCAGCTTGCCAGTTTCTTGTTTCACAGGCTGAAACTATCACTCAGTCCCGAATTCTGTTTCTTCCCCTTACTCGGTCGTCTCACGGGAATCATTTCTGCTTTCTAGGGTCGACTTACCTCTCTGGAGGGTTTGTGAATTGCCTCATTAACAACACTTTCAGCTCCCTGAAACTTTAGTGTCGATAGCAAACCTGAACTCTCGTTTCGTTTCACGTTTTTTTGCTTCACAGCGTACTGAACTACAGATCATCTAACTGAAGTGCGCCGCGACGTCGAAGATCCCGTTTGAGCAGATGCTTTTTTGGGCGATGCCTCTTAGCGGGTGGCTTTAAGGGTAAGGTGTTGTATATAGTGCGAACAGCGTAGGGTCGGCAACTGACAGTGAGCATCGTTAATCGAAGCAACAACGCATTTGACCATTTTATGGGTATGAATTTTTAATGAAAATTCTCCTGTACGTTTTTTTGGTAAGTGTGGTACACAATCGTGAATATATCAAGTATTGCTTTCCTTCATTGCAGTGCTTACGGTTAGTAAACGGTTTTTGTCACTGTCACCTCTTTGGAGCTTCGCTGTTCAATCCGGGCCAATAGATATTCAGGTAGATATAAACTAAACGACCGAAATGATCACTTAATGTGTGATATCCCTATTTCTAAACAATTTGTATGATCATTTTACGTAAGCTAAAGTCACTTTCTTATAAAAACATAAAACCTGTGAATATATTTTCGTATGCTTCATACATGGTAACGAAAAGCTCTTATTGTATTGAGTCAATAGCTCTATAGAGTAGTAACAATAACAAATTTAAAAAAGAAAACTAAGATTTTGGATCTTCCGTTTGTGGTTTGGAAAGTGTTTTGGAATGGTTTACCACACTAATGACGAATGTAGTGGCAAATTGGCCGTGTTTAGGGTTGATAGACCCCTTAAATGTTGTAGCTGCCTCATCAGTCCTTGAACTTGAGTTCATTAAAAAGGAATGCTTTCTGATTCAGAACTGAAAGGTGTAATACGCAGTAAGCTACAAAGATCCAACATGTGCTATGGAATGTGTTGTTACCCTGGTTTAAGGCTTTGTATAATCATACAACGATCTTGCTCTGAGAATATTGTCAACCCCTAATTGAAACCGCGCCTAGTCAGAAGTTAGATCCAGATGCCTTTGATTTTCATACTTTTTGGTCAAGGTTAGCTTGCGGCCTCTGCCTTTAGAGCTTTCCCTAACTTAAGTTCTAATCCAAAGAGAAAGATCATACTAGAGGAAAGTTAGCAACACTCTTTAATAGCGGAAAAGTGTGCCGTGGACGCGCTTCAGCAGTACGGAAAACAACTGTCGGCGGAGCGAAACATTTCGTCACGGACTGTAGTCTAAGACTCTTTAAGACAGCAGGTAAATGTGGTAACCGACACCAGAAATAATGTCACAGACAGTACTTAGAAACCGATAACTGTACAAGGTTCTGGAGCCGAAGCTTATTTGAGCGCGCTGTCTATTTCCTGCATCGGACTACTTCTAGCTGATAATGCGCATTCATGCTAGTTTTTGTATAGGCATGCATCTGGTGACTTGTTATACATTACAGTATAATGGCACGTCAACGTGTATAAGAGACATGACCTATTTTGTGTAATGACCTCGGAGAGGTCCTAGACACTCACCGATAACAAAGCCCTCAGATTCGAAATTACCTACTTAGTCGAGGTACAACGAGGCGGTCATTATGGGCACAATACTCATATGGAATGACACAGATTTCCTGTTCAATTAGGTGTTGATTACCTGATGCATATCCACACTTCGCAAGTGTCATGTTTTATAGCACGATTGATTTACTTATTTATTTCCATCCTTATCTAGTATTTTGTATACAGACAACAAAAAAGCGTTTTAAAATATAAGACTGTTAAAAACAGGATAAAATTAAAATATATAGCATAGACCACTATGACTGTTCTGTTCTTCTCTGCGTCACGTTATTCAAGAAAGGCATCCTTAGACATAACCTTACGCTCATAAAGGCCTTCGTATCGGACACAGGTGCAGTTCTCGTTCGGGTCATGGCACGATTCATTAGCGCAGATAACACGATCCATTAGCGCAGATAACATGGTAGGACGCCGTGCGACTACTGTAATTCCAGGTCAACCTTAGTTGCTCGTTCCTTTTGTTCTTGGATGACTTTCACGTGAAAGAGCGTTTTTGGTAAGCTAAACTAGCGTTGTTTGTTTGCGTATACACTAGCAAATGTACGTCCGAATCATAGCAGAATGTATGTAGGCTTAGTTACTTCACCCAATCTAACCTGGATAATTGAAGTGTGTTGAGGTTCTCCCACATGAGTTTGATGTCATACGAGGCCACTAGTGCCAACTTAATGATGAAGAAGTACATGCCGCTATCAGCTAGCGGAAAGACGGCTTTTCTATGGCGGCACTTCCTATGATTTTTTTTAACGCGTTCTGTTGCATGCTCAATGTAACAAGTTCTGGAGGAAATTAAAGCAAACGCTAAATGCTTCACGTATACAAGAGGCAAGGGGTATGATCGGAGAATGTCATTAGCTGCTAATGGCCCTGCTTTTCAGAACTCCCTGGCTTAATTTTTGAACTAGCATCCGTTACGTCCTCTAAATCGCGATGGTCGACTACTGCTTGAGAGGTCGTTCAGGAAAACGGAGAAAAGTAAGTAGCTAAGGTTGTCGCCCTAAGCCATTCCTGTCACCTTATGGAAGGAGTTCAGTTCCATCATGGCATCTTGTGCCATACTGAAATTCTCCTGAGAAATTAAAGCGATAAGCTGGATAAGTTTGTATATAACTCCTGCCTTGGCGAGCTTGAACAAAATTCGGTTCCTCGGTGCCTTGTCGATGCCTCAGTATTGGCGAATGCAGCATAAATGAACTGTAAAATGGCCTCTGTGCTTCTGACGAATCTTATTTTGGCAAGCAGGATTTGGCAGTCATTGTTGACTTTTCTTTACACAGGTCGTGTTGTCCATCTGGTATCATATCTCAGGCTCCCAGGAAGGCGGAGAGAATGAAAAGTACAGCTAAGCGGTCTTTCCCTCCACAAGCTCGGTTCCTAAAGGCCGTTTTTGTTTTTCGGTATAACGGTAACAGGTGCCTTTTCTCAGCTGTACGGTATTCTTCCTCCACGTACACAGGTGTTACGAAGAGCAGTCCAATATGGGAATAACACTACTGCTTCCTTGAAGTGTTAAGGCCTGATATCGTTCGTACTAGCCGTTTTGTTAGGCTGGACCAGCTGGAACGTTGCCGTGTCATAGGAATCGTAAACTTGGACAGCAATTGTGTCTGGTTGAACAATGAGAGGTATTAAACTACCGTCTAATAAATTATGACTGAACTAAATTAGAATCGAATCTAGGATCCATAGCATTAGTGTCTGGAATTTATATTGTTTATCCCATAGTTGTGTTATTATGAAAACGTCGGCGGCTATCGCAGCACTCTTGGCACCGTGTTCGAAGAAACGTACATCTGCCAAAATAAGCTCCAGGCGGAGCAACGTGCCCTGCCTCATTAAATTGCTTCTTGCGTATCAAAGTGCTTCCTGCATTCGGTCCAATAGACCTGTTTGCACCCCATTCGTGAAATAATAAAAAAGCATCGCATCCCTGAATAGATTACGGCTAGTCGAAGGGCATGTTATTTCGGTTTAGAAAGCATTCCTGCAAATATTGGTGAGCTATGAACTGTTACCACGAGGTTTGACTTCATCAACTCCGTACCTTAGGATATCCCTATTTTCTACTCGTTGACGTCAGGTCTGGAATGGAAGAAAGTTGATCACAACGGCCCCGAAATCTTCCTATGCCCAACAACCTGTCTTGGACTGCCCTACAAGGCCTTGAGAGGAAGACGCGCATAGCTATGGGTGAGTGACTTCTAGACTAGAACCAAATGTGCAAGGTGTTTTTTGGTTCTAGATACACGCCTGGGGAGACTATAAGGTTGGTTGCGAGTACATGGAGGACTCCATCGCGCTAATAAATCTCGGTTCCTCCAGAGTTCGCTAAGGTGTCAATTAGTAATATCATTAGAGTTTCTCCTTATTAAAGTCGTTTATTATTAACGATCCGTTGAACAAGGCACCGAAACATCGCATCAACCTGTTTAAGAGGACTGCTAATCGTTCGGCAGGATTTGGTCGGATATATTCTGCTCGGATATATATCAAGCCTTTGACTTTCTAAAATAACAAAATTTTATTCCAATAGAAGTGCTCGCCCATCATCCAGAGACTGATTATAACGTACCGTAACTCCACCGCTAACTCCCTTTCCGCCTTCTAGTCTGGTCGCTACTAAGTGTACTGTGTACGAACCCGATACGTTAAACGACGCATTGGCTCAGGTTTCACACAATACTACTATGTCCACGCCTTAGAAGGTCGAGGGCGGCAGTAAGCCCAGAAAGCGAGCAGCCACGCAGTTTCGTGGCAAAATAGTTAACGTTTCAAAATATCCCTTGGGGTCTTATTGATTTGGACAGCTTAATTACTTGCGGGGTTGGTAGGAGGAGGTCGAATAGGTCTCGGCGGCGCTTCTGAGGCACTTGTGTTTTCCTGTCACGATCTCACAGTCTTTAATCTGCGTTGACCAGCCTCTCTTGTCTGCGACTGCTGCTTCATTTCCCTTAACACCTGCTGGCCCATGGCATCTAGTGCTGTCAACTAAGAGTTGGTGAGATATTCCCGAGTCAGAAAATTAAGGCGGATAAACACTACTTGCTCCTCACTACGAATAAAGCACTAATCAGAAACCATATTCTCTATGCCAGGTGAAACCAAGTGACCGTTACCAGCGAAAATATGCATTTGGTGTGACACTCCAGTGAAACAACTAATTTTTTCATCTCTGAAAAAAGTGCGGCTTTTTTTCCTGAAATCCATCAATTCCTCGTATCTATAATGTGAAATTCTGTTTAACTGTAATGCGTTACCTTAGAAAAACTCATCAGCGAATAAAAACCAGGTCTTATGTCACCTCTAACATGGGATCACTGCTGGATTTTTTTTGGAATACGTTGCAACGATCTTAATCCTAGTACTTCTTATGCTGGAAAACTTTTTCTTTAGCAGTCTTATAGGTAACATAGTTCGTGAGTTCGTTTTGTAACGGCTGCTTGTCGAGTACATCCATAAAGTGTTCATTGCTTATTTTAAAAGCAAGTATAAGGCATGCGGAAAATCTACTTTTAAATAGTAAATTAGATGGCGAATCGTCTCTGTTGCACATGAATGTGCGTGACACTCGTTTGCGCAATAAACTCATCAAATTGGACAAACAACTACCAGGTTTCGAAATGACAATCCATAAATGCCTGCGGATATGTCCATTGTTAATATAAGCATTAAGCATACCTTTCGATGGAAGTGCACTTCATCTGCAGTGGAACACGCTCTTTGCCTTACTATTGACGTTTGACTTAGACAACTTACCAAATATGTTTGCAAATGATGTCTGTAACATTCGAGCAAAAAACAAGCTTGAACAATTAGTATAATTACTAGAAAAAGCGAAATTGATGTCGCGAGCGTCTCGGAGACTTTCCTACAGGATTTTGATGATAAGTTCCAATACTTAGCGATAAGTCGTTTCAACAAAATTCTTATAAATCTGATATGCTGAACTATTTCCGTCTGGTGAGAAGTGTGCACAGATTGTAAAGTGCTGCTTGAGGCGATCTACTGAGTGTACTACTGTTGATGTTTATGCCGACAATAGTCAGAACTATTACACATTGAGTAGAATGCTTAGAGGACTAGAATGAATCCAATCGCTAGACATACTTAACGACTGCCCTTGGTGATAAAAACATAAATTTACTAGATGCAGATTTGAAACCTTCGAATTGCCTATCTTGTCTCTACTCCAGGGGTTTATTACCTATAACTGATGTAATAACGAGAAACGTGTTTGAAACGCGTGATCATATATTTTTGCCGCTTAGTATTCCTGTGGTTAAGATCACTTCAACGATAATACAAGTCCATGCCTCCCCTAACTATTATTCTGTTCTTCCAACTATTTTTTTCTGCCAACCACCCCTGGAACCAATCTGAGGAGTTCGGAAAGAACTTTCAGTGCAAATAACTTCAATGAATGATTCCATACTTTGTTCTCTGTTGATTGGTCACCAATATACGAGTTTACAGATGTAGATTCCGCAGTCAACCTCTAAAGCGGTACCCTATTACAATATTTTTCCAGTAAAGAATTCACCCAATATAAATAGCTCACCGATTGATTTTTTAGCGGAGCTTCGTCGCTCTACACATACTCTGATCATGTTATGAAAAGGATCTGTCAGTAATATAGTCATCCAATAACGTAAAAGTGCATATTACAAGACCCTGACCGCTGCAGAACGGCTGGCGAAGTTATAATCTCTTTTACTGATGGTGAATCATCTGTGGCATCTTCTCAAATTCCGCAGACGTATTAAAAAAAAACTTGCCCATCAGGTACTATAGAACCGGACGGCATGACCTTGATGCAACGGCTAAGTAATTTGTGTCTTTTCTCGCAAAAAAGTGGGTTCGAGTACAACAGTTCAATTAAGTTTACCACTATCGCATGCTTCGGTGATCTTCCCAAGGTGTCCCACATGTCTTCCGTTTGATTTTTTACGTATTATCGAAGAACTAGTTCTACCACTTGGCATATCTACGAAAATCGACTTTACTGGCTTTTCTCATGTTGTTTCTCAGTTGCTTTAAGTCTCATTGGACTAACCATTTTTTAACTGTGCGCATTAGCAATGCTGGCTCGAATAACCATTTATTAAAATGGAGGGTCCTGCATGGCTCAGTTTTAGACCCATTTATATTCATTTGTTATATGAATGTACTGGCCCTCCACATAGAGTCCGACAAATCCAGACCGTTTGTTTTGCTGACGATCTCGTTCTCACAAAATAGATTCGTAAATTGTCCCTTAAGGTAAACATTTCTGGCTTTGAAAATCAACTGGCTAACGTTAAATGTAAATGCATGACACGTCTAGCCTTTCTTTAGACACTTCGAAAACTGAATAAGAATTTTTTTTAAACTTGTCAACGTTCCATCAGCATATTAAGCAACTCAGTCAGTCTTCATAGGACAGTCGTTCAATTAATTAAGTTCATCCGTAAAGTTTCTTACCTTGACATTTAAACAAAGATTATACTGGGCTAATGATTTTCTTAAATCACGCCTGAAATGCTATGCATGCATTGCTGTGCGATCGAGTTAGCGATTTCCCCTAGCAGATACTTCTGTAACTTTATAGTCGATGTCTACATAAGCTATTATGTTTTTGGGTAGGACAGTTTCTCATATTTAAATATGGTACCAACGATCTAGCGTTGCGAATGATCCAGCCAGTCGGACTTGATAGTCTATCAAGGTTGGCTTGAACATCAAGTGGTCATAGAAATGACCATAACACGTTGTTAGCTCAATCAATTGAACGCAGAAACTACGTAATAAATTCTCCGAGTCAGCAGCATATATATATATTTGTAATTTCTTACGGTCCTATATCCGTTATATGGAAAATGACAAAGTATTTTGCTCTTCCTACTTTATTAGGTATCGTTGGCAGTAGCTTGGTGTCGGCATGAATTTTGTTGTTGCTATATGTCAGGTATGTTACACGAGACTATCTAATTCTTAATTGACTAATTCTTAATTGATTTCAGTCCCTTCAAACTGCTGCCTTATTTGAATAAAGTGCATTTATATTGAATTAAATACACGACAATCTAAATAACGCCTATTGTATGAAACGGCTGGCTTCGTCGAACATCCTACAACAACTTTGTAATGTTTTTTCGCAATTACTGTATTTTAAAATGATAACACCAAGATTATGTTTACAACGAGTACACTTATATTGTATATGGTTAGTCTTGTCGAAGACTTATTCGACGGAGCTGCAATTAGACCGTTCTAAGACCGTGCGCTTTCTTTGATTAATTATTGTCCCTGCGCGACATACTTTAATGCGAGCTGGGTAGACTGTTTCTTGGAGATCTACATTAGTAGCAGCAAAGTTCGAAAAGCTCACACGTTCTTTACCATCGGTGGCGTTTAATGTCACGTTATCACGATTTCCGTTTGAGGAGTCAAGCGATGGTAAATAGCAATTGCTGCAGGATGCAGGATCATTAGGTGAATTGTGACTCAGTCCGTAAAACGGTTCGCTTCTATTATATCCATAGGTGCACTGGGCCGTATCCTAAATTACTTTACAGAAATTAGCTAGAACATCTGCACAATGCAGATTTTATGCAGTTTTGTAGTACATCTGGTACTGAATATTGGTGGATTTTGACAGAGCTCGTTATTTTTATGACCGCCACGTGTTCTAACTTCTTTCTACTAATAATAATATCGTATACAAGGCAGGTAATGTCGTAAAGATTGTCTAGCTGTAAAGATTGCGATATCCAGCATTCATCCAGCCGGGAACCTTCGAGCGATACCTTTTAGCGATGAATCGAAAACCGATTTGAAGTTTACGTATGGGTCCGAGAGTCTAGAAGCTTGGTGTAAGTAATCTGTATGACCTAGTTATCCATGGAGGAAACCGTTTCCAACAACAATAAGCACTAGGTAAACTGCAAACGGTCTCAATAGAGCTTGGCTTAACTGTAAATCCGGTAGAAACGATGGCAATCAAGTTTGCGGGGGGGAGGAGGGGGGGAAGAGGCTTTTCAGACGTGCGGATTGCCTTTTGTCATGTAAGCAAATTGTTTTACGACTTCTTTACACGGCGTAGCCGAAGCTTCTTTTTTCGTTTAACAGTAAAAACTATCTGTTTTGTGTCAAAAGTGCAGAATGGCGGTGGTAGCGATATCTGTCATTAGAAATTATCGTGTTTTCGGTCATTATTGCCCTCCGAGAGTTCGACCTGAAAATAGATCCAGTGGCTGCCTCAGTATAATGTATCATATAAAAGAATCTTGCCTTCGATATCTACAAAATGCAGCGAAAACTGCCACATATGCAAGGTATATCGATGTCCTGATGTAATTTCGCTGGAAGATTTAGTACCTTTACTACACTCAAAAAACCTCGCTTTGCATCTATATAAAATTATTCACAAAAATATGTTTGTATGGAACGCTGTTGCTCTTGTATGCTGGCCTTACGATTAAAGGTGATTACAATTTATTTAATACTTAATGATGAAGTTAATTATCAATACGATGCGAGCTGTTTTTTTTTTTTAATATTGACGTGACACAGTTTTCGGAGATATCCTAAAGATTAAGCTTACTCGGTTACGTACGTATTTAGTGATTTACTAAATTCAAAAAAGACTCAACCGCCGTTACCATCATTCGATGTATTTCGGTCCCCACCGGCGACAAATATTACATTGTTCATTAAAATGAGGAGTTATGTGCGAAAAGCGTTGCTCAATAATAAAGGCATACTATGTATACGTACAAAGGTTACTTACATTAGTCTTGCCTACAAGACTCTCTCAGCTCACCTGCATTCCGGCGAATTTGGAAAAGCTTGATTTTTTTGATTTGGTTTTTGATTCTTCATATTAGTTTAAATTAAAAGTTTTGTCTTGTTGCGCATAACGTAATGAGTTGCACATTATATTTTTTCCTCGAGTGTGCAAGTCATGTCCTTTAACGTAGCCAATGTGCGAGCAGTGATGCGTATGTATGCCTTAGTGGACTGACACTTGACTGGCTAAAAAGGCTAACTAAAGAATCTGTTTGCCTAGCCTATGATTGAGCAGTTTCAGAGACGGCTACACCGGTAACAATTATACCACAGCTTCCACGCTTTTCAAATATAGTAATAATGCGTAAAAATTTTAGATAAACATAGGTAAATCTATCTTTCTTTTTATTATGATACTGTGTGTTCTCTAGTTTTACTCGATAACAGTAGACTTCATTACGTGTTTCAAATTTCGACGGAGTCGAATTCTTTACGGATTAACTCGTAGGATATAAAACTGTCCTTTGAAAACATTTCAGTACGACCCCGTCATTATCTTCACCGTTTGTCGGTGAAGTTTTTAAGCAAAAAAGTTTAGTTTCAATCAAAACAGTTACCCTTTTTTACTTCATGCTACGAATGTGTCATCAGAGTTAACTACATTTTAGAATGGAGCTCATATGAGGGTCAATGGTATTGTATACGTGGTAGAAGTGAGAAAGCAATGCTTTGTTCAGCTCTTTTTGTTAGAGTCTCATTCGTATAGGCTACGTAAGGCTGAAGCATTAAATACATTTTTTGTACAATTGTCCGTAAAATTATAAAAGATTTTACCACTATCTGTAGCAAATATATTCAGAAAGGAAAAAGGCACTAGAAGTAGGTATTTGGTTCTGTCGGTCTGGTACTTCATTTTGTGTTAAGAGTGTTTGTTTATCAGCTATTTGAAGTTTTCTGATTTTTTAGGTGCGGTCGAAATGTCGAATCTAAACCAGTCGTCCAACCTAGATCAGCTTAAATCATACCATTTGTTAACATTAGGAGTTGTGTTGGCACTGAATTGGTTATTTTTGACATTTTATCTTCTTGAAGCATAACTCAAAAATATCGTTTGCTGATATATATGCACCAATACATGAAGAACACGAATGCCGTTTTTTTAAGAGGACGCGTTGCCAAAGCACCCATAAAAGGTAAACAGAAATTGTGAATAGGACAATTATTCATTAAGTGCCCTTGTGCGTATGGTTGAAGTGTATGAAACATCCCTGAAAAACAATGCGGATTTATGTAGCAACCTAATGTATGTAGTGTATATCATAAACGTCGAACGACACGAATAGGCTTACGACATTCATTAGGTATGAGGGTGGTTAATAATAAGAATGCACTGATTATATGCATATAAAGTAACCGATGCAAAAGACACATTTCATATTGAACCACCTAATTATAATTATTATTATCGGTAAAAACTTCGGACAATATACGCGAATGATTTTTACAACTGCATAAGAATATTAGTCATTTTATAGATTAGAAATAAAATAATAAAAACGCAGCAATATTTTAGCTGTGTTAGAGCTTAACCTCAGTTCGTGTGAAGACTTATACTATGTCATGCTGCACCTGCTACTTAAAACCTTGTACATGAATCGCGATTTTTTTACTGCATTTAAAAAGTAAATTGTGAAATACTTTTTCGGCAGTGTAACTCGAATTATGGTACACTGCTCTGAGTAAACGAGTACCGAAACGGTTCAGCAATAGGGTTTGTGTAACTATATTTGGGCTTCAAGTGCTCATTACATTTTGTTTATTAAATCTGTGCTGAAGTCTTTGCAGATTTTGTCTTCACATCATAGCAGTTACTACCAAGCGTTCTCCATGTAATTTCTCGAAACGCGTTTGTCCAAACAAAAAGATTTAGTAGGATTCGGTTGCCTGTTGTTAGAAACCCGTTGTTAAGTGGGATATCAAGTGTATTATTAGTATAATCGTAATGCTGTGAAAACGGTAACCTCTAATGACAATGATTGAAGAATATAAACTAAAACCTTATGCGAAAACAAGAATGTATTTTGAAAATTGACGAAAAAGTGATTTGAGCCTATTTATGCTTACGTCGTTTACCTACAGCCTTTTTTTAGACATTAATGCAAATTCCACAATAAAAATTCCATCTTAAAATTACCCTCTACCGTCAGGGCAGCAGGTTTCTGGACGTCTATACGTTTGCTCCATTTACTGCGACACGTTATAGATGACAAACATTTTGCAAATTTTAGATTTTCAAAACATTTATTAGTTAGCGGATTGGGAGAGAATACGGTTCATCTTTTCACCATAAAATTAAGTGTCTATTTTCAAAAAAAAAAACGAGAATTAGGTCAAAGGTAAAGCACGCCATGGTTTCTGAAAAAAAAAATTATTTTCGACTAGATACCTACGCAGCTCGATCATGAAACGATGATAAAAAATTATAAACAAAAGACGACCGAGATTAATGCTATGTTCATTAACAAACAAGAAGACCTCTTTCTTTTTTACTTTTTAATGACAGTGACATACATTATATGTACCTAATGTCGATAACAGTTCACTTCAACATAAGGAAATTTAATGAAGGTATCGGCTTAGTTTTATTGTGTTCAGATTATAAGAAGCTGTTAACTTTAGGAGCACTGAGCTGTTTGTTAAAATGAGTTGTTATATAATTATTTGAAAATCCTCGAAAGCCAAAAACTGCTTCACTGACCCATTGACAGCCTACTGGTGACGGAGATGTAATCCTTTTTGTATACTTTATACCAAAATGAAATGCGAAAGTATTATTGGCATAGAAAAATACAAAACTCTAGTTGAACCTTTTGTTTTGAAAGGCTTCTGAGATTTTTGATCGTAGTGCTTCTAAAAGGTGTAAATATTTATAAACGTTACGTCATTTTGGTACCGTACCTGAATTACAATACATTGATTGATTCAGCGTGTCCAACAAAAGCAAAGAGGTTAGTTGAGATGATTCCTTTTTGTGAAAACAATGTACATCAAAAACAAGAGCCCGTTCATAACGGACGGAATTTCAAATAATGCAACCAACTGCAGCGGACGAACGTTGCGCTAACGCGCGCGGCCAGCAGATAGGAAATGCCATTCATCAGTAACAACAATCTAAGCGATAGGTAGAATCTGTTCGCAGTAGCCCTAGCAAGGAAACAAAGCGAACACTAGAACAGTATGGGTAAAGTTATTTAATCATTTAATCATCCGAATACTTATCAAGTGTAGCCCACCTTTGCTGCTTCAATTATGATCGAAAATTTAGTAGAGGAGAAGACATTTTTCTAGATATCTCGTTAAGAGTACCCTTGGTCCTTTGTTTTTATCAATGTAGCTATCGCTCTCTTTAATAATTTATTTTATTCCTGTCCAAAGCTCATAGTATTTCCTAATTTGTAAATTAATTTTCGATAATGGTGATAAATAATGTTAATCAACATATGCTTATTGAAGTTTCGCAAATCCGAGCTACTGGTTATTTTGCAAACAATCTATCTATTTTAAATACAATCCGAAACTTTCAGAACTTTCTTAACTTCTGAATCCGTTAATGATCCTTCTTGTCGAAAAACACTTCCTTGAATCATTCCCTATCAATTATAGAGCACCTTCTTTTTTATTCCGAAGCGAATATTTTATCATTCTGAAGCGGAGCAGATGTCATTAAAATCAGATTATTTTTTCTTTTTTAATGAGTTTTCGAATTTTTAGGCCTTTTCTTTCTATTTAATTTCATTATCGTCGTTTTGTATAGAGGACGTGTTTTTTATACATACTTATAGCGAAATTTATATTATACCATGCGAGAATTTACAGTAACTACATTCAAAGACAGTCCGTCAGTGCAGCTTCAATAATGTTGTCATGAAAATTATATAGAATATAGTAAAGTATATAATATACTTAATAATACGCATTCAACATTGACCTAGTGCAACAGCGCGGGAGATATCATATGTGGTACAAATGCATTTTCTAACAAAATAACCGTAAACTTTTTATCCATGGAACTTAAAGATAGATTTTTTGTAGGAATTATATATTACATGTCTACATTTGGGTAACATTGTAGTAAAAGAATCCGAACAAATAAAGCACTCCCCTGCCTTTTTTTTTTATTTCAACCACTTTTAGTGCGTTCGCAAAGTTTTTGAAACGAGTTTCAACGGCTTCATAAGATACTTGTTGTGAAAATTTATATTCTAAAAGAGAGGATAATGTGTAATAAATGAACTTGCTACTTCTGCAACAAAAATATAATCCGAACGTATATATATATATATATATATACATAATTGAGGCATTTTAGAATCATCTTGTTTCAATTTTTGTATTTGAAAGGAGCGTTTAAACTTGGAATATTCAAAAAATGCTAAACGTTTCCTGCTCGTGTGCCTTGGTTGACGGCAAGGCAGCATTCGAAAATCTTATTTCCACACAATATAACTTATTTAAATCGACCCGAATTCATTATTTATTCATTTAGGAAGCCATTAACTTTGGGGAATGCATTCAGCCTAAGATAACATTTCGCTTGCTGTATCTTGGACCATAGGGTGGCCTGGCTGGTTGATCTGTAAATTTGCTTGCCGTTGATGCAAGTATTCTGGCGATCGCGAATTTGATATTGCGAAATCGTGAATTGATATAGATCGTCATGCAGGTTTGCCAGAGAAAGCCCGACCAAGGCCGGCATAGCCGACCTTTCGCCTGAAATCAAGTGAAGAGAAAAGAAATAAATAATCCATTTTCGTTCGCAATAACCGCAAACGTTGGGATGGCAGGCGGGGCCCGAATCTCGTCAATTTCAATATTCACGGGGCCGCTGGGGTATCTTAGTCTAGTAAAACATTTGGCTATTCGACGTAATTTCACGAAAGGTGAGCGCGATGGTTCGAGGTTGATGCCTCCAACAAGGTTATTCTCTGACGTCGCGGCCAAAGAAAATGGATTTATTAAAAAACTAAACAAATGTAGGTAAATCTGTTTTGGCAAAAAAGAATAAATTACAGGTTACAGCCGCAAGATCCATTTATAGCGGAGTGTTGTGCCGTATTGTATATAATTTGAATGCTCTTGTGCGAATTTTGTCTCATACTTCACTCCGCTTAATATAGATTTGATAATGGGGTAATCTATTTATCATATTTGGCATATAGTACCCTTTCTTGTCCAATCAGACTGATTTATTTAATTTTACATTGTTTTAGTGGCGTCATATGCATAAACGTAGCATGCATGTTGAATTGACTTAACATCTATGTTCTCTAATGGTGAAGAGAACCTTAACAATGACATCTGCTCTAGGCGGCCATCAACGTCGGTCCATAAAGGTTAAAAGAAGCGTGCTTGCGAATTGACGAATTATTATCAGAATTATAGAAAAAGAACGCTACTGATCTAGAGACTACACATGGGTTGACTGGGACGATTTTACCTGAAGTCAATTATAGTATGAAAATATATTATAGTAATCCCAAAATTACATTTAGCAGAAAGCGATCCATTTGGAGTTGTGTTATCCTACATACAGAGTTAAAATACAGCTGCTCCTGGTCATTTTCTCAGTTGCAAGGGAATTCTTCTTCATTCATGTTGTACGGCCACTGTTACTAAAATTATAAATGGCAAGTTTTAAAAAGATCGCACAAGTTCGTTTGTGTGCCGCAAGAAGCGTTCCTCTGCAACCATTAGATTCCTGATTACAATGACACGCACGATCTACGCCTCTTTTATTTATCTCGGACGCTTTCTGAATCTTAAAAGCTTAACGATGTTTGTTTGTCCTATTTCAAACCCGCGTATTCAGAAAACCTGTTTTTGTCTTATATTTTCTCATTTCATAAGTAAAAAAAACTATTATTAAAGAAAAACGAGCTTAAGACATAGGCGAAATAAAAAAATATCTCTCAAACCTTCCTTGCCTGGTCTTTTGTGAGTGTCCATTAGTAAATGTTACAGGTACACCCAATTTTTTATGGCTGGTTGTTGTGTAGCCATAATATTTCCCATTACATAATTCCACTGTTGTTGCACAAGAGATTAGTTAATTTTGTGAATTGACATGACTATTTATTATTAATTTCCCTGTATACAGTAACGATTGTGTGGTGTAGTGTACGTAATACCATAGATGCGAGACGTTACTCATTTTTCAAAGCGACGAAATTATTAATATTATCTTTCTACAAAGGAGTAATCGTCGTTCAAAACACCCTTCGTAAACGCCAGGCGAGGTTGTTTCGAAGGAACCTATTGATACCTGCGAATATTTAAGCACAAAAACAGAATCGATTAACGTAATTTTAGGAATATCAGATACTTTAGTGAACTATGAAGATGCACAGGTTTGATTCCTAAAATTAATGGACTCTAAGGGGATGAAACTTGCAAAAAAAATTTTCAGGTGAGTTTATGGTCGTAGGATCATGAGCCTTAGTATTCGGAGGTTAATACTCTTGAGATATGGAACGTTTGAATATTGAGCAATTCAATAAGGTGTACACAATAAGATTTCACAATAAAATATTAGGCTAACTGTTAACACATTTCACAGAATTCAATTCACATGATGCTGATTTATTAGGAAAACTACTTTTGTTGTTTAAAAAATATCTGTTCAAGTTTTGTTTTGCGTTGACCATCTCAAAGCACAAATTCTACGCTTTGCAATAAAATCCTTGGGAAATGCTGACAGTAAGCGTAATAGTAGTGAGAAGCGAACGTCAATAAAGTCCTAGCTTCAGTAGAAAAGGTATTTTTCTCATTCGTGATGGATCGATCGGATGAACTAGTTAAAAGTATGCTAAAAATGTCTGTACTACTACCGCACTATGAATACCAGTGCAACGTTTCGTAAGTTAACAAAAATCAGTGTCTATATATAGCTGTTTGTCTATGAGGTGCAGGCACTTTTCTACCTGGTATGCGTGTAAGTCGACCTAATTCAATGCTATGCAGGAGATTTTATATTTGTAAGTCAGGTTCAGTATTTCTATAAAGAAGGCGATGTTCCCTTTATACCGACCCTAATTTTAACTCGTAAAACTGAACGACGCTCTCGATAATGACTAAACAGTTTCGAAACATATGAAGCTTCAGACAATGGTGAACTAAATTGCTATTTCTTTTAATCAGAATTCTTGTGAAAGTGATTGTTTATTTGATAACGACGTCACATAATTGTAAGACAGTGAAGCAGACCTATTGCAGAGAGCAAGAAGAAAAAGGAAGTAAAAACTTCGGAAGTACTCAAGCGAAATTACTCAAGCACCTAATGCAAAACTCTGATCAAGATTGCCGATATTTTTAGTCCAATAAGTCGTATCAGGCAAAAACCACTGGCACTGTTTGCAGGCTCAAGGCGAAATCGAATGGATGAGATAATCTAACTGCAGATCTTGAAATTAAGGTTGTTTATGTTTCGAACAGGTACCAGGAAAAGTGCAACTACAACGAGTTCATCCTATTTTCAGGGCGAGATGATTGTAATTAAAAAAAAAAAAAAAAAAGAAACATGTAGAAAGGTAGCTGAATTGTTTGAACGAATTAATTAAGCGATGAGACACACTATATCTATCTGTGAAGTAAATGTGACAACATCCTAAAGCCACGAAATGCGGCCTATTAACACTACTGATCTGGCTAATGAACAACGATCCTATGAAAATATAAATGCAGAAAGTGACACTTATAGGGTAAGTGGTGATAATGTGTCTGTATTACTCCAATTTCGAAAAAGAATGCTTGAAGTACTTCACCGTTTTACACTTCCACTTATTGCTACAACACATGCATGCGGAACCTAGAAACACTTTAGGTTTTACCACTAGAAGTTGAATTTTGTAAAGAAAGTAACATTAGATATTATTTACGAAAACATGTAATTGTACTAGAATCACCGCTTCGATTGAGACGTAAGGGCATGTACGTACGGAAAAAGCTCTACTTTTCCTTAATATCTATTTTAAATTAACGACTGAAAATAACTATGAGTTAAATAATGAGGATTTTTTGAATATAGATTGAAACTATTTTAAAACCTTCTATTATCGCCCTGTAGTTAGAAAAATGCCCGTCGCAAAGCTAACACTCTGCTCATCTACTGGTATTACTTAAAGAGCGATGGGGAGAACAAAACGCCTACACGAGATTGATTTGTGTTAAGCTATCACGAACCTTTTTTTGACAAGACTTAAGGTTTCAGTGAAATTTGAGATGCAGCCATTTTTTTTTACCTAAGACATCCGGTAAGATCGTAATAAGTGTTCGAAACGCTAGCGACCGTTGAATATAACATACGGTTGACAGCAATAAAGCGCTGTCACGTGCCCTTAAATATATAGAGTATTTCTCACACTATTGTAATCGAAACTATCTTAGGGAACTCATGTCATCCTAATCTATTTTAATTAGATATAGAATGGAAAAAGAAAAATTGATAACAGGGCTGCTCCAAGTGCTGGTACTGGGTTCTACTCTTTATAACACAGCAAAATGTCCTGACTATCCGAAATACTAGAAGGAATCGATAGCTTTGGATATGCCGACGATTTAAATATACTAGTAGAAGCAAAGACAGAAGGAACCTTGAGGATCTTGCGAACTTTGTTTTGGAAATTACATGATTTGGTTTTGGAAGAAACTGGGTTAAAGTTACCCGATAAAAGTGAGTAATATACCTAAAAGAGATTATCGTTGGATGAAGTTCAAAGGTGCCGAAGATGCAATGGAGATTTATATCAGTTAAATACCTTGGGGTTATTTTCAATACAAAATTTTCGGGTAATGCACATATTGAGTATGTAACAGGAAAAACCGTGAAATGTGATTTCGATCCGGCCTATTAGCTACCGTAGCAGAAACCTAACAGAAATATGGTACACGCTCAAAGAGTGGTTGCAATAGAAGTAGCATGAATATACACGACTGTATCTATAGATGCGTTAGTTCTGCTAACAAAAATGATCCCGCAAAATTTATTTGCAGAAGAAGGAGCCAAGAGATGCATCGACGACAATGCTGACAGCACACTGAACGAACTCAGAACAGCTTTTGAGGAACAATAAATGACCAATTATTACTGTTACTATATAAATATAATTATTCCTTTCATAAAATTCTGATACAATGTGCATATCCTTCCAGGCTTTGATGACAGTCAGCTCCGAAAAATACAGGTTTAAAGACTCAAACGCAGAGAGCAAGCTTTTTACTTGGGTTCCGTACATAGAACTTTTTGGAAGCTTTAGGAGGACAAGGGACACGGACCAAGTGCCAATTAATTCGTATGCACCTCCGTAAGAAAATCTTTTATGGGCTGTAAATGACCAATGCTTTCGGAACCGTGTAAATTTTTTGTCTGCGTAAAACGTGTGTTCTGATCATTGATCATCTTACTTGCACAAGTCTCTCGTAATCACTAGATAAGTCAACTACAAAACTGACTACTTTTCGAAGACTGGCAATGAGTATCTACTCATTGCAATATATTGGTACGTTTTGGCTTACAACAGCCAAAGTATATCTCAGAATCTTGTTAGTACAATTGGAGTTTATGTAACGTTAAATAAAAGAACGGGGTTCTTATATATATTATATATATGAATACCTATGAATATATATATATATATATTCATAGGTTTTTGCTGTAATATAAAGTTTTCGGATAATTTATTTCTAAAGCCAAAAAAATCGAGCAAAATCGAGACTTTTTGCTAATTCATTTGACTTTCGTCAATGATTTTGAATAAGCTGGCTCAAAGAACAAACTTTTCGCTACGAGTGCCTTCACTGTCTGATTGGAGGTAACACATTTTACACAACTGCGTAATTTCCTAAATGATATTTATCTACCATGTCACTTTTCTCATTTCATCACTCTATTGTAAGATAATACCCTTAACTTCCATGATACGAGTAGAAAAAAAATGGTCAGGTCATTTAGCTCAATCACCGCAAAAGATCGACACAGAATTTCCGGATGTATAAGCCATAAAGGGAAAGAGCAGGCGTTGACTAAATATGCAATTTAGCAGCGCAGATGTGTTATCAAGTTTTTTTGTGAATATTCCGGATGAAGCGGCGATAATTGGCTTCTTCTTAGCGACTCTGGCCGACGAAGAATGGGCTGCCCCGTTTTCAACAAATTGAAATGTTATTATCTAAAAAGCTCTTTGACGAAGATAAGCCGAATTATTTATTAATTTCATAACTGCAGATGTTTATAGTTATGTATCTTCAAGTTTACTACTGTTTAAGTTAGGGCGTATAAACGGATCCGTTTAACCGCAAAAAGGTGAGGCTCAGTTGTAGGAAAAACAAAGTATAATGCTCAAATACTTAACAAAGTAGGAGCGCGGAAATACGTGAATCTAGGTGCATTTCATTGTAACGGAATTCATCATAAATTAAAACATACAGTACAAAAATGCTTTTAAACATGTACATGATACTCGTACTGGTGCACTTATCAATAGAAATACATTATTTTACGATTTCTATTCCAAAATGGATTACCCATCAAACACGGATAAGCCGTGGCATGTGAATCAAAACTCTAACAATACTGTGCGCGTTACCTGTGGAGTGTGAAACCGAATGCATCACAGTAGCTATTAACATTTCCGAAGCACCTTGTAACTAGCAAAAAACTTCAGCACAATTAGGTGGGCAAACGAAGGAAATCTCGTCTATCTCCGAACGACTTCTGTCTCGAAACAGGTCGGTGGACTGCAACATCATTGCGAAACTGTCAACACAATAAGCAGAAAGACGATTTCGCGATCGAAACGGAGAGCGATAAACATCGTGCAGTGCATCCGCAATTTCCATAAATTTTCAGCAGCGCTATCTGTCAGGGACACCGGGCAACGTCATATTTTGAACTAGCCAAAGTTGCTAGCGAGTGACAGCTACAGTGACGTATTTGCGCTTGATAGACAGAACCTGAAGTAAGCAAAGCCTCCTCACGTCTAAATAAGTCCCTGGTGCTGTCAGTTGTTCGTCTAAATATTATTGCCCGCTAAATGCGCCTAACCTATGGAGGATACATTGTTGATGATCGACAAGATTGTTGGATGTTTCTGCTTGGTAGACCAATAAACTCATACCTTAGTAGCTCGTAACTTTAATGCACGACTCGTCTAGCCAGACAGCCGAACAGAAACTGTACCCTGAACCCCTCATAACATCGACTACAAGATTATGAACGTTGCACGAGTGCTAAACTTTGAAAACCACGTAAGCAACTTGGTCATCGATTTTCTTGCTACAAACCTGTTTGTGAGTAGAGTTGAATTTCCAGAAGGATAGACCTCGCTAGACGGAGGTGGTGAATTTAAATGAATTATTTCCATGGAAGTACAGCTAGAATCAGCTAACGTTCCCAACTTCGTCGAGTCACAGCTTTCGTAATTTCTTGCCGGCTCCCAGCTTCCTTTTTCCAACGAGACTCTTTTCAATCCTCAACAGTATTGATGGAAAACAACATATTTTCACGTTTAGGCGAAGCTTGTTCTTTCAACGTTAGCGATACGTCGCCGATGGATGGCTATTTTTCAACAAAACCTGCAAAACCATAGAAGGTGGATGACTGGTTGCCAAAGCATAGCATATAAATGCCCTGCATTGCGTTTTATCCAGATGATATTCGAAAAAGCTCTTTAGCAAGGCTAGCTCATGTAGGAAAAGCAATCTTAAGTATCAGCAAAAACGATTGCTTAAAGGAAAACATTTGCAGCCTGACCACTGGACGCGACGCAGTGCAAAGTAGCATGCCGGTTAAAACGAGCTTTATCCTCCAACGCTTCAGAGGTTAAAGCACTGTTCCCTGCGATCGTACGTTTTACACTGCCGCATGAGATGAGCACATTCTTGAACTACGCCATGCTGTTACTCGAAACTTAGAAATACAAAAGGTGATGTTTGCTACCGACTTAGCTTTCCTGGAACGTATTCAGCGCACTCTTGGCAGTCTATGTCAGTACTTGTATTCAGTATTCATTGCTTTTCAATCTGCATTTGTCATGGCTTTTAGCAATACTTTGCCTTTTTAATGCCGGGCTGTGGTGTCCCTAAATATTAAGAAGCTTTTTAACGACAATCCTCAGATAAACAAGGTCATTCTGCGCAATAGAGTTGTTGAACTCAACTCTAAAGAGATGGCCCAAGATGTCCAAATTCAAATCCACTACTGTTTTCAGTACCTATTAGCTAGCGACTTATTGAGCGAGACCAACAAATGACGCCAGTGTGTGGATCCTCTCCCGTATGCTGGTAATCTCATTTTTCGACTCGACATCATCTCCAGCAGGTCTTAAAGATCTTTAAGAAATATGCCAACGAACTCGAACTTACGGTGAAAAACCGAAATATAGAAAATTTTAAAAGAAGACTCTCTTAGCCGCGACCAATTCTCCTTGGCTCGGAAGCACGGTAATAATATGGCATGCTGGAGGTATAACGTGGACATTAAACGAACGGTGAATCGGCGAGCAGATTACCCAAAAGATGCGAAAGATTCTGCTAACCATCAATACGGTTTTAAACTTTAAGGTTGTACTTTATACGTCGTGCGGGCTACCGTTACTATAAGAGTGCCTCATGATTGTTCCATATATGAATATATCGAATTTAAAGCAATTTAAAACAGAAAAAATCACAAAAGGGTTCTTAGAAAACACCAAATTTTTTGTACTACGCCACTAGCGTTTCAATATCTCCACCAAAGCTTGACGTCCTCTAGATAAGCTTTTCATGAATATATTATGTTCTTTATATATTTTTGAAATGAAATATGGAAGCTCATATCTATTCGTATTAAACGTTTGTTTAATTTGGGTTACGCCTGGAACGTGTTCGTTTGCACGCAATCACAGTAAACTTGTCTTGGCCATTCGTTGAAACTGAGTTTGTTTTGAAATTTCAAGTTATAGCTGCAAAGTTGTGTTCGGGATACAATAGAGCATGTGGACAAGAAGTGTTCACATATAACTTCTTTGTTTACTAGAATTTACTAGTATTTGTTAACTTTTATGGGTTTTTAGTAGACTTGTTATAATTTTTTTAATCTTCTTAAGCCCTTTTGATTTATTATTTTGTACTCTCACTATTTATTATCATAATTATGTTTGATGGATTAACATACTTCCTAATCGTTTAAAAACGATAGAGCTAAAACTCGAGTTGAATGTTCTAAGCCGGACAAAACAATGACGTGAGTTTCTACAACACCATACTTCGGGCTATTGAGGAACATGAAATTAGTAAAGGGAAGCGAGACAAAAATACGTGGGAACTTATGGACCAGCCAAATACGACGGTTACATTACAAGTATATGCGAACTTTGTGCTTGCCCAAAGTTTGTTTTATTACGTTTTTCTATTTATTATATTTATAGTTTTTTCCTTAGGGTAAACACCCCTTAATATAGTCAGGTAAACGTTCATCCTGTGTCTGTCATTTATGGTCAGAATGCAAGCATGTCTACCCGCCTAATGGAACTATAAAGTGTGACCTTCTTAGTAAAAGCAGGTGCTTTTAATTCTGCGTGTCTAAATTAGAGTAGTTTCTCCAATTATGAGAGTTATTCAGTAAAAGCCTCCTCGTTATGTTTTTGTTTTAAATGGTTTTTCGCAATCGACTGAGCGGCACACGCGAGTTGCTTGTACTGTCCTCGACACTATACTATGAAGGATGCGCCTAACTTTCTTCATAACCAGGCCATAAGGATTGACATACTAGTCGGAAGCTAAATAGGCGTACATATATTCTACGCAACGGTGGCTGTATTTTTTCGATTTTTAACTCAAATCATTCTTCGGCGGGAATGTCTCTCAGTAAACACATGCAGCCCATCTATATAATTTTTTACTCAGGCTACGACGAATGTATGAAATTCAGTATTAATTCAGGGTAAACTAGCTGCAAGCATCGCAAGGTTTGCAGCGTAACTAAGGGAGAACAGACCAGACTTCTTAATCTCTGTCATTACAGTCCCTGATTTCAGTAAAGAGTGCCGGGATACAAACGAAATTCTACTCACCCGATGCCAAGAAATATGGAGGTAATCAACACAACACGTATTCACCGTGAGATATTCATCGAATTATAGCTTTAAAATGAAGCCTCTCAAAAAACTTATTATTATTTAGGGACACTGAGATAACTTTTAGTTGGTATTGCTCGCATGTTAGCTGGATTAGCACATCATTGGAACGGGCTTCATTTGTAGCTAGCATACGTTCATATAGCACAATTTCTTGCGACAGATTCATTATTTTGGCGGAATTTGCTTAGTAATTTTTTAGCTAGACTATCTAGTAGAATCACGCCAGGTGCTTGAAGTGCTGACCGTTAGTTTGATGTCAATTTACGTTTTCAATGATATTGGGTATTTGCAGTTGACAGACACTACGCCACCGAAAAGGATCCTTCCAACTAGAGGTTCAGAAAACTCAAAGGAGATCTCTTGATGGAGTTTCTATCTGTCATTTATGCAGAGCGGAATGAATCGAACCTTCGGGTTAGCCAACTCTGGTGACGCAACGGATTTTTCTTGAGAAATTAAATCTTCCTCTGCACAGGGCCGCACGTGTCCTTGTGAGAATGTGCTAAATCAGGTCGAATCTTATACTATACATCCAATAGTAAAAATAATTTTAGAAATGTCATTAAAGGTAATTGTTCCTCGCTTATAAAGCGTGTATTGTGGCTATCGTGTTGAAAAAAATAACTTATTATAGACATTTACAATTGAACTCTGTGAGACAGAAAGCGCTGACGCTTAAATTAAAAAGCGCCGTATCCGCCGTAGCTATATTATGTTCCTTATAACTGCTAAAGAATAACAGAAATGCAACAGCCGCCGCAACAGGATATCCCTTTATGCGCGTGAAGAAATTTTCTGGAATTTTCTTTCGAGAAACTAAATTAATACATTTCAATGAAGAATGCCTCAAAAATTAATTATTAGAAAGAAGCCACCTGCAATGAACAGTAGAAGTAACTACAAGTAAATAAATGTGGTCGCCTAGGATCGACAATAGCAATGAGAACAACCCGTTTCAATTTTTTGCGTCTCTAGCTAATGTCCGTGCCAAACTTAAGCACGTTTCACATTCTACTTATAATATAAGGCAATGGTAT
>NW_019214822.1:0-52212 GCF_002532875.2 Varroa jacobsoni
ATGCTAAAGTTACTTCTAATGATCTTGCTGTTGCCAAATGATATCATTGTAACCGTAGAGAAAACGGCGGTTCTAGGTTTTTGCGGGTGGCATTGGCCATAGTGCATTCTTTTCATCTTGCCGAACAGAGGCAGCTTTGCCTCAGTCTATTTTCTAAGTAGTTGGCCAGTCAGGCACTAAACGGAGATGGAAAGAGAATATATGTATGTAGGAAAAAGAGTCGAATAAGAGCCTAACACTGAACAAACAGGCATAAATAAAACGGGAGTTGTACATCTGTTTATCATGGATACACCAAACAGCACGTTGAAATTATAGTAGTAACTACTGGAGAGCACAGCGGAATGTCCGGTTCGAGCCCGCTTTATCCGTTCGACTGCTTGGCTGAAGTGATAAGGGTAAACAAGTGGATGAACGGAAAATGTCCATTCCTAAAAGAAATAGTTAATCAATCGGCAGAACGCACAGCACATCACAGCTAAGAACGAAACTTTATTATGTCACAGAAATCAGAACAGAGAGATCTCCGTGCATGTAATTTTAGGCTACCCAATTGAAAAGCAGAGGTTCTTTTATGCTTCGAGCTTTACGTCCGGCAGTGGCGCAAGGCATTTCATTAGACAACTGGCTCGCAGTACGAAGCTAAACATGTCCGAGCTCGGATACTAACCCAGATGACACGTCCGTCTTAAGTTTACCGGGCAAATACGCTACACACCACGCCATCATCTCGACAATCATGGACGTTTTGCTATATATTATACACCTGTTGAAAGCAGGTAACACGACTGCGCAAATAATTATTATATGAAAAATCCTTAGCTCGCAACAGTCATGATACCAGCTGCCATTACTTCAGCAGACGGCGCAGAAAATTACTTCTGTAACAGTGGCTCATCTAAAGTATGAGTTCGAACAAGTGAAGGTAGATAGCTCTTAATTACTAAAACATTTAACTGCAAAACAACTTCGGAAAATTATGCTGGATGTTACGAGAAATGGTTCAGGTAAAATCTAAATACTTCAAATACCCATTGACACATCATATAGGCATATTCCTATCTAAACTGCGCCATCACCTACCACGGTCGCTTCCTTGTAGTCTATGCATTGTGATACCCCAAAACGAACCGTTTAACTCCCCCTACGAAAAAGCATAAGGCTGATCAAAGAGCCTGTATATGTAAAGACATGTATATATATATATATATGAAACCGACTCCGTTGTATTCGTTTTCAGAGGATATCATGAGCCTAGCGAACCATATCGTGGTTATGCAATTTGCACAAAGAGCCACGGGGATGCGCTCTGGTGCACCTTTGGGAATACCTTTGGTCCATCTTCATAATTAATTGTGGTGGTCCTTCCCACGCTGGTCGTGCTCGGTAGATGTTTGACCAAGAGGTGACTGAAGCGAGGCAGCGCCTTGTGGCTCCGAACAAAAGCCCAGCCCATTGGCTGCTACTGTTGCTTGATGTCTTCCCGGGCTTCATCGTTGACTTCCTCGGTCCCAGTTGTGCAAGGGATGCTAACGCATCTAACCCTGCACATGCTTAGCACTTGACGATCCATTAGCCTTTTTATTCACCCCACTGTTCCTATGTACATCATAGCAATCTCGTAACTTTGCTGTTTTTCAATTTAATTCCACTCGCCGACTTACTCAAAAGACAAGCTCTGCATGCTGATACAAATTCGTAAAGTAAGGCGAAGGCTCGCTATTCAAACCCACAACTAACTAAACTCCTTAACCCAATGGTTAATAATCAAAAAATCAACTCCGTCCAATCGGAATTAACTTAGTATGTGTGAAATCCTCAAAATCTGTTTTTTGTCGAACGTCACTAATTTCGTGCGTGCGCGTAGTGATGCCATGGGTTATTCATTAGTTTTCTAAGTTAAATATGAGGAGAGACAATTGAAATTACGGAGTTGAAAGCTCGAAAGTTGAGATCCGTTGTCAGTCATTATACAAAAAAATATTTGCCGCCTATGTTGTTGATGTGGCCTCTAAAAATATCTATTAGATTATCCATCCTATTATTATATCTATTAGAGTTGTTACTCCATTAGTAACAATAACATTTCCATATTTTATACGTATATCTTTATTAGCGAACCCATTCAATAATGTACACTTTTATAGAACATGCTTGTTATAATAATAATCATTATTATTATTGTATAATTAGCTTGTTATTAACGTGTTATGGTACACGCTTGCTCAGAACAGCACCATAACTTGTTTAAATTTAACCTGCACTCATAGAATTTACGAGTTAATTTATTTTTCACAGTCTTACCTGTTTTTATACGTTATGATAAATCAATCCGTGCCTTACAGTGGACGGTGATTGGATGACTATCGCAAATAGTTTTCCTCCTTGATTAAAAACTCAGTCTATATAAAAGGCTAGTGTTTGCTTTACCAGCCACATAACTTCGAGTTAATCATACATTAGGCTTAAACTATTTAGTTTTGTTTACTTCCATAAAACATAAGTGTCTGCTATTTTTAACTATTGTCAGTAAACACAAGCAGAACACGCCAAATTGCCATGACTGGGTTGCCGCTGCTAGTGCTGACCACTAGAGTTAGATAAATTGCGATCATGACGGGCGTTTAAAGGTACATATAACGGACGAATATACAATACGAACGTGCAAAATCAGACCAACGACTATTGTTATGACATATTATATACTCTTTGAGCGGCTTCTGAATGTACAGGGCTAGATTTAATACCCTTGTTCGTACAGAGACTGCAATCCTGTAAAGAAATACATTAGATGTATTTCTTCCATTCATGAACAAAATAATGGCAATAGATCTTCGCGCTAAGGCAACAAACCTTAACTGTTTCTAAATAAAAAGGGGGTCATATTGAATTGTCATGTTGTCTTATCCCAGAGAGTTGACCTGGTTTACTTGAAGTGTGCCGCAAGTCGCTGCCAGTCTCCCAAATTTACCTCCAGGCATACACGTCACTATTAGGTGACTATTACGTCACATACCGTAACGAATGCTTCTTGGATTCAAATTATCATCGGTGGCACATACGATGGTCACGCATACTTACGTTTTATTCGCCCAACATTTACAACTATCACAGATTTTTGTGATGTGACATTTAAATACGACTAAATAGGTACGTACGATAAACTAAACCGTTCCGAATTCCGGTTAGTCTGTGCACCACGTGGCAATAATTTTTCCCACCAACAGCTATATTTTAAGAGTCTTGTTACATCGTTAAAAATAAAAAGGAAACAAAAAATAACCATATGTAAATGTTTTTTCGATGATTTCGAAAAGAGTCATTAAAAAATGGACACAGTCTTAATTGTCATGGTTGAGAAACTAAGGTGTCTCTATTGAGCTAAGGCATCAAGGATCTAATTATAAACTTGTTATTAGCATAGAAACAGGCGGCCATCTCAACCTCATCTTTACAAAGACCTAACATTCCCATTTCAAGCTACAAAAACTGAAAAAGTATGTTTTTCCTGGAATGCAGGTAATTGTTGATTTCTTTTGATGGCAGAATTTCGAAAAATTCAAGAATTCTTTTATCTTCTGAATTAGTCAACGTGTAAATTAAAAATCGTCATTGGAACTGCTGTTACTATCCAAATATCTTTCTAGATACGCAGTTCTGTGATCTGTATCGCACACCTGTCGAACCGTTGATCATCTATAGAGAATTTCGAATAGATAATTTCATTTCAAAAGTGATGGTTTAAAACGATAAAGAAGAACGATTCGTGTTAATCGCCACACTTGCATGTACATCATAATCAGTGTATCATCTACATCTTTATCATTTATAAGTGAGCATAGGCGCCTTTTGCGACTCTTGTTGACTCTTTTCCTTTAATCTAGTCGCTAGCTTTGGAAATACTGCTGATCGTCATTCTCACTCGTCCTGTATATATAGTACTTGTTATACTACAACATTGCCGCCTCTACGCGCCGATACAAACGGACGGAACGAAGAGGCTGAACAATCAGAGACAGAAATGGATACAGCATAAGAGTATACACACAAATAAGTACGTGCTTATTATAGTGGTCAGTTTGGCTCGGTTCTTCAGTTGGTTACTGTAGTCAATCGGCAACTGGGTCTTGTTGTTAATAAGTATATCCTGGTTATTATTTACTGCCTTAATAATGATAATAATAATAATATAATTACTATTATTATTATTATTATTTGGAGTTTCCAGTCGCTGGCGAGGATGACCCACTGCTTCCGCCACCGGCTGCCGCAGCAGCTGCAGCTGCAGTAGCGGCTGCAGCTGCCGCTGTTGTCGTTTGGGCGTTCTGCGCCGCCGTATGCAGCGCCACGCCGGTCGCCTCCATCTGGCAGAGGTGGCAGCTCCAGGAGCCCTCTGGGGGCTCGGCAAGCGGGGGCGAGAGGCAGTACATATGGTAGCCGCGGTCGCAGTCGTCGCAAAATAGCAGCTGATCGTCATTCTCACTCGTCCCGCATAGAGTGCACGTCTTGCACTCTATGCATTGCCACCTATGCACGTCGACACAAACGGACAGAACGAACGAACAGATGAATGAAAGATAACAATAGTACGTAGCACGTACAGGCCAGTACGTGCTTCGGATTTCGTTTGTTATTGGCACATGCGTAAGCGCGTTTATTTAGGGATTTATTTACTTCAAAAAGTTCGTATAGTTACTCAGTATTGTGATCTGGCATTCTATATCTTAATGCGAGGCAAACTATTTAGAGCTATCGGATCCCTGTGTTACTGGTGCAATTGAGATCTACATAGAACTGCAGAAGTTGTACAATATGTGAAGAATGCGTATGTACTTAATATGCTTCGTTTTGAATGCCCTTGAGTTTAATAGACGCGTAAAGATACATATGTTAAAATCTACGAGTAACTGTTTGGTACAGTCATATCTTAGTCGCTCGCAAATCAAATTTCGCTAGATACAAATCTTCAATCGGTAAACTGACGATAACAAACCTATAGTTTTTGACGTTGGCGGTCATGCTGTCAGTGAACTGCAGACACGATGGGTGACCCGACCGACCGCAGTCTGCACAACTGACCATCTCTTCAGGTTTATTGGTCTTCTTGTTTTCCGATTCGCTCCCCAGACAGAAGTCGCAGTAGTTTTGTCGGCGGTCGTTCGGTGGCGTGGCAACTTCATCTCCAATTCCAGAGTCCTTACCTCCGCCCTCTTTATCTGTCTTCAGGAATGACAGAAAATTATCCTGGAAGCGTCATCAGATTCAAGCAGACGATCTTTATGCGATCTGTGTGAAATTTACCCTATATATTAAACGTTTTTTCGTCCTAACAGCAGACCCTGTTATGATAATTCAGGCAACTGTTCAGTCAGGTCTAATTGTGTAAGAAGCTTGTCAAGCAGTACCTATGTGGCACTTTTTTTTGCAAGCTTTTTCTACTAATTAGCACGATTCGATTACACACGGTAATCGTAACTGTTGATATTGGCATAATAGCTATTAATATTTAACAAATATTCAGCGCTAATCTAAATTTAATAAAATTTGTTTAATTTCGGACAGTGCTTAGTAAGGGCTTATCCACTAGGCACATCGTGGAAACAGTCCTACCTGAAATTTGCGAAGGCCAGCTAGAGGCGAAGCGTCACTATTGCCCTGTCTTGAATGGGAGTCGTCTCTGCCTACAGCAGCAGCAGCAGCAGCAGCTGCAGCTGCAGCAGCAGCAGCAGCAGCGGGCGAAGTGGAACGCGCGCCCGGTGACGGTGTGTCAGCGTGCCGCGACCCGTGAGTGTGTGTGTAGTGGTATGACAAGCCAGGACGAGTTTTATACCTGCAAGTGATACACAGAAGCATTAAGAAATAAGAACAGAAAAGTGTGTAGAGTTGAAATGACTTATCAAATGAATCTATTTAAATAACTAGCTCGCTTTTGACTCAATATGTAATTTCAGCCTGTAGAAAACGCACGAGTTTATAGAAATAATGTCGATACTCATACTTTTTGACTTTATGTTAAATGCATACAGTGTTGTGTACTTACTTGGCGCCGCAAATATCGCAGACAAATGGTTTGTCGTCTGCCGCGCCGCTGTCCTTGTCTTTTGAGTTTCCTGAATCTTTGTCCTTCGAGTTTCCACCGTCCTTATCTTTATCACTATTGTCCTTGCTGCTCGCTCCACTTCGGCCGCCCCGACGTCCCTTTCTTGTTCCGCCTCCACGGCCACACCCGCGGCCACCAGCCTTAGTTCCACCAGTTCCACTTTTTCTTTTTGTATCCTTCCGACCAGGACCGTAGCTGTCGTCCCGGTCGTCATCGTAATCCGATTCTGGCTCCTCCCATGCATCTGCATGTATATATAGATATATACATGTATAAAATATATATAGTATATATATTTGATAGACAGATCCTGCATAAACTCACTGTCGAAATACACTAGTTTAACAATTGTGCGCAGTTTTGAGCCTCAAACGATAGCTGGATATAAAATGAAAATACGTAGGTATAAAACCTAATTACTGTGACTCGTAATATTACTTGACCTAATTATTATTGTAACTAAATAATCGTATAACTTAGTCGTTTTTATAGGTAGATTCGTATAGAAAGCTACCCCTATAATTCAAATGTTACTGCTTCCTTTTGGTCTGGACCAATCGAGCGACACCAAATGAATATTGTTCTACGTCGACTTACATTCTCCTTCAATATCCATAAATTCTTGTTGTTGGTCACGAAGCCACGAGTGGTTGCTTTCATCATTCAGATGATGACTTCCGCTGTTCTTTACTGAACCACCGCTCCCGAGGTTGGCGCCTGGCCCTGAGTTCGCGTCGCGCGAAGTGTCATCCTCATCCATTGAGATCCCTCCGGGTGCAAGTGCGAGAGCCCCAGAAGGGCCGGAGTTCTCCACTAACGCAATGGCTGTTTCGCCTTCCAGTGTCTCGCCTCGCTCCTTTGCAGCCAGTAGCTTAACTAACCTATATTCCGTTCCGTACGGTGTAGTCCAGAAAACTTCGTATTTTTTTTTCGAAATCGAATTGATTTTTTGCATTGCAACAGCTAACAGTATGCTTATGGAATAAGAACATGGAACCTTATAATTTACAAGCACAATGTTACCATGTCTAGTAGAGGTATACAGAAAAAAAACTGAAGAATAGTTACCGATCATTAAGCAGGTATTGCCGCTTTTTTTTATACCACGAAGTGGCCGGATAGCAAACGAGTTGACCATGGCGGCGCGGAGGTAACCGTTCGAGCCGCGAATAACTTAGGCAGCTATGTGTTTGCGCCAAATTCGTTTGCTGATCTGCGAATAAGAACCCACGCAATTGTAAAATATTACTTAACGATTATTGGAGTAGTAGAAAAGTATATTACCAGCAGCAAGCAACGATGTCTGATTCGGGCGGTTGTGCAAGTCAACTCTAAATGATTTACAATAAAATTTGAATACACCAGTGTTATTTTAGATTTTCACAACGGTTGAATTGAAATCTCAAACCCCGTTAGAAACAAAGTGCCAAACAACGCACACAATTTAATTAGACCGTGTAAAACATGTAAACTGAAATTGTTAGTAAATTATTTCTAAAACTGCATCTAAAGAAAAACAGATCTTTCAAAAACATGTGTAGATGCGCTAGAAGTGTCATTCTTAGCGGTTATGTTTACTAAAATATAACCGCCATTCGCCTATAGCTACTTTAATTTGAAACTCGAACCATTTCGAAATATTTCTTTATCCGCAAACAACTTTTTAATAGTAACAGCGTGCCCGGCAATATTGGTAGGTATAAATCGCTCAAACAAAAAATCCAGCAAAATTAAATTTTGGGCTGATAGCAGGGGAAAATTCTCTTAAATGCAAGCGCTCAAGTTGGTCAAAAAGCCCAAAAGAATATAGAAAGTCCAAAAGTGATTGTTGAGATGATCTAAAGAACCCAATGAATAATTTACGTTTCCCTTTCCGAAACAATCGTTAATTTTAACAAAAATTCAGATGTATCAAATTACAAATCGTTGTACCATTTGATGAGTTTTTGAGCCCTTTAAGTCTAATAACCTTCTGATTAAAAAAAAAAATACAGCACATGATTTTTGCATTTCTTTATTGACACTAGATAAATATCGAACGGGTTTTGCCAAGACCAAAAGAAACTATATTCTGATAAGACAAGATCTGGGCTATACAGTCAATACACACGAATTTTTCATCTACGTTCTTTGTTTTCGTCGGGTAGCTGAAGATGGAAGTGGTCTTAGCAACCACCCCCTTCTGTTCACTAATTTCAATTTTCAATTTTTTTCAGTGGCTTGTTTGACCTCGCTAATCTTTGACAGTGAAGGTCCGGTTCGATTATTTGGCCAGGCAGTAGCAATTCTAAACCCACGATTTCCTTTCGATACCACCAAAAACATAGCATCACCTTCTTTGGCATCGGTTTAGGCTTTGCCACAGATTCTGAAGCAGACTTTTATTTTTCTTTATTTGCACATTATTGTAGTATGTGATCTACCTTTTGTCAACGGTAATTAACCACTTTAAAAATGCCTCGACTTCGTTGCGTTTTGTGTAGGTTTTTGTAAACGTAAATTCAGTCGAATAAATTCTTTGTCAATTAGTGTTAATATATAAATATCAAGCTTTCTTTAGCCGGCTTTCTTTAGATTATTAAGCTGCTTGGGGATAAATATTAATCGATCTCTCTCAACTTTAGTAATTTTATAAATTTTTTCCATAACTTGTGCATCAGTACGAGAAGCACATTTACATCGTGAATTCCGGAAGGCAGGTAACATAACCAGTTTTCGGTCGTTTCTTCCAATAATGCACCTTTACCATAAGTAGCCCACATGTTTTGTGGGCGTAGCTAGCGTTTGTGCCTTTACTGTAATAAAACTGTAAAATATAGCGAAATTTCAAAAATATTACTCATTTTGGGGGCGCTCTATCTTAAGAACGCATTCTAACACATTTAACATATATATTACTGTCAAATATCAGCCTTCAAATTATACCAATGCCGGCACGACGCGACTTATATTACCTATGTAACTTTGAAACCACCTAGCTTGAAAAACGGTCAATACTTTCCTACAATCCAATATATACTACTAAATAAAACTCTGTCTGTTGATTTGTCCGGCCAAGGTCGGCCTCTTACGGTACTTGGATTGGACCGATTTTTTCTTGGGCCATTAAGGTTTCATCCTGGTTCAACTGCGCGGAAGCTTATTTTCCAATTAAGCGTGACCTCAATTTGGGCAAATCGATTTTCTTGGCTCAAAGGTTCCTATCAAGATGTTCCTGATCCTTTCAAGTTCTGCATGATAGCCCCAGCATCATATTTAATCTCCTATTTTAAATTTTTTTGCAATTTGATGGTAAATAGGTAATTTTGCTCGACTGGTTAGGAATGGATCAAATGCGAACTATATTAGTGCTTCTTCCAATTCATCAATAGTTTCTTCAGAGGAGCAGCCGCTTTTCCCTAAAGGGGTACGTAATTCTAATTTAAGTAATTTGCAAAACTACTCCTAAAATCTGAATCACCTCGACATACATAGTTGGTATATTTTTTTTATAGAATAAATAGTTCTTTCCCGAAGTTTTTTCCAAAAAAAACGATTGTTAATTTGCGTAGATTGACTTTTCACTGTTGGAAGTTGTTTGTTTTTTCAAGCTCTTCGATATAAGTGCACCACTGAATTCAAGGAGTAGTTTTTATTTCACTTTTGTTTGATTTGAAAGTAAAATACTGATTTTTATCCAGATGGTTTATAATTGATGCAATATAAATGGTTAAAGTTCATATTCTTTGATTGTGCGAATACTGTTTCTAGAAATAGTCGTAATATCACAAAATAATTGATGAAATATGAACCATCCAAGTAAGTATTTGATATTCCTCTATTTTACTATAAGTACTTTTTCTAAGCACGACACTTCAATTGATACAACCATAATAGCTATAATAGGATACGGGATCTTAGTTAAGTAATGTTAAGAGATGAGATAATAAGACGCGCGTTAGGTTTACGGAATCGGAGAATAACCCCACATGAGTATGAATGGAAAGAAATTTATTTACATTATTAATGGTAATTTCGAAGTTAATAAGTATCAGAAAACATTCAGTGCGGCAACGGATTGATTGAAATAAGGTAGTGAGATTTTTGGAACAATTATCCCAGCAAAGTGACCAACTACGGAAACGAAATGATAAAATAAATGTACCAAGATAACAGATTCACAGGCACGGAGTAAGATTAACTTCATTAAGTTTAAGACAATTGTAACCAGATCTATTATGTCTAACGGAATAACACAATTAATACAATCAGGAATATTGCACATGGATAACTGTAAAAATGTCGGTCTACAACTGACCAATACTTTGCTAGATTAAGTCTAACACGAATCAAATGTTTTATGACAATGGGAAAACGCTAGGACACAGCTAGGACAAAAAAAAACTATATAAGTATTTGAATGTTCCAACCGGGTAACGAGACTACTGCCATAGCGTATCAGTCACTTGAACCGATAACAAAATATTGCACTAATAAGACGAAATCACTAAAGCAAGGTAAAAAAAGATACAATAACTGTAACGGGATAGCTGATTCACGATAGTGAAATTGGCGTTGCAGGATACCAAAAATATTTCAGTATAAGTGTGAAGCTGTACGTCTATGGCCCAATGATAGTTCATGTTGGGCTGGGTGTAGTGTGAGCCAAGCTCGGGTATAGTACAACAGGATTGTGTAAAAATTGAAAAAGCATAGCGGGTTAGGCGAGGGTGCGTGATTGCTGCCGGCTAAACGCTGATGTATGCTATGGTTTACATACGTCTTTTTATCCGCCTAATTTGATAAAATGCTTCGAGTTCGATAAATTAACGGCCCATAGGTTCGTTTAGTATCTATTTTCTAACTTACCAAGAAACGGTAGGCGTATTTTTCGTTCAATCGCTATGCGAGTATTAACGTTCGCAGTGCTCTCGACCATTTCTCGATAGGACGCATCTGATAAAGCCTCCTTGAGTTTTGCGAGCAGTTTGGGGTTAGTTTTAAGAGGTTCATCCTCCGGAACCATCAATGGTTCTGATTTGATGACTATATCATCTTCTGAAACAGGCCCCGAGGCCCCGCCTCCACGCGACACCACCGGGGCCATCAAGCTAAAATAAAAACAAACTTTGGTAAATAATTTTTTGTATATTTAGAACAACGTCAAGATATATACTTAAACTAATGCAAATCTAATGCAGGGAACGCAGCAGTTATTAATTCAAACAAGCACGGGAAACTGTATATTGTCTAAAATGTTCGTTTAATATTTGAAGCACACTTTTTCACCATTTCAAGGAGCTCAACTAGGTCTCTAGCTAAAATAAAAATAAGAAAAAAAGTAAAAAAAAAATCCGTATATAGATAAGTCAAATATCCGGATAACATAACGGTAACATTATTGCATATTAGCTAGAGTTCGAACTCGGCCAAGCGTTCTCGGGGGTAACAAACGTTTTAAGTTTCAGGCTATGAAACGACGTGTCTATTTCAAGATTTTAGTTTAAGGCTAAGATGCCTTCGAGTTGCCCTGGAAAGAACAAAAAGTGAAAATTATTCAATAACGTTCATAAAAACAATAACATCTACGCAAGGAACAAAGGCAATACTTCGACACATCAAAAAGAGCAAGCTGGAATAGAAGAAACACCAACTGCCAAGTTGGTAGTACAAAATAATTGGGTATGAACAAAAAAAGAGAACATACTTTTAATGATATCAATAATACGTTGCGCATTATAAAAGCAGGTAATTGCAATGGTTTCTAAAATACTAATCATAACACTATATTGACATCGCAATAATAGCTGGAAAAAATTAAACAATGGCATTTCCAATTGCGAACTGTCCAGCAGCCGGTTATATTATGGCAGGCATAAAGAACACATTGAGTATACGTATGTATGCTTAGGAAAAATGTTATCTAGTGTAGTAAAATAAAATTTTTATTTAAAAAGAACAGTATTCTTACGAAAGATAGGTTTGTACGATTTCAGTGAGTATATTTAACGAATGCTAACGAGTTGGATTAGGGAGGCTTAGATGGTTTGTTTAAATCGTAGAACTTGCTTGCGACCTCTAGACCTAGTAATAATTTTGGTCCATGCAAATTTATCTTCCATAGATTGACAAACCATAAACTATAAATACATTCTTCTGAAGAATGTACGTTAAAATTATTCAAAGAAATAAATTTTTTTTTCAAAAAGAATTTGTCCAAAAAAAATTTTGTTAACGCCTGTAACAAAATGGTTTTTTCCAGTTAGTAGAACATTTGACATACCCCTCTAACTGCACTTGTTTAAATATTATTATGTTATGATATGCTTTTTAACCTTATACTATAAGGTATAAAGTATTAGATGACTCAAAGTCAAACGTGACATAGAGAATCCTAGCTTTTTAAAGTTTTCAACTTATTTTATTTTCAAATACATACCATTATTATCTCTGACCATCTGTCACTTGGATGGTAGTTTATCCTGCTGTTAGTTTGTAAAGATTTGGGAGCACAAGCATCTATGTGTGTTATGAGCCAGTAATAATTTCGACATTAGATTGAAATTTGATTAATTTTTTTGTTTAAGAGGTGTAAGGATTTAAAAAAAATGATCTACAGTAGCACTGTCCAGTGATTATGTGTCGTAAAAAGCCTCCAACTATAACTGCATTCTTGTCACCGTAATTCTTACAGTGTAAGGTCGGACAGCAGGACCGGTTTACCTTTATTCACTAATTTCGGCTGCTTAATGCGAAGTTTTTTTCATCTCCCCTATCTGTTAACAATACACTCCAGCCGTAATCGACAAACCAGGATTTATAAAGCTGCGATGTATATCATCCATATTAGACTACCATAAACATTTCATACTTTCAACCTAGTTCAGCTTCATTTATCCTCTAACGTGGCCGCCTGCTATTATCTTAAGAAACGCATTTTTCGCTACAAATCACGATTTGGTGCAAGAGTGAATCACTGCTGTATTTTCAAAAAAAAAACATTTTGTGTTCCAACATAAAGCAACTCTGTGGAAAAATGTATAATAAGCGTACTATGTCTTCTTATTTATAGTGTTTTACTTCTGCAATTATTATGCGTCAGATATGGATGTGTGCTAACATTTTGTCAATGACAAAGGTTCTGTAGAAAAAACAGGTAAAAAATATTAGCAGATTTGATGGTACCCGTAAAGATTCGGTCCGATGATACCTACCTCTTTTTTCAGTTTATTACAGACATACCTATGCAATTCATTGACGAAAGAATAAGGCACGGTTAAATAATGCAATGATTTACATATATTTCCGAAAAACTCTCAGTTTAACACTGGAAGAAGTTCTTTCTCAAATGCTTACTTTAAACAGTCTTCTTGAACCTTCAAAATAGTAGTTGGCATCTTAAGCGGTTAAGAATATGACAGCTTGCTCATTCGATAAAAAAATCTGTTCTCCGAAGCGATAATTTACGTCTAGAAAGCCTAAAAAGGTGCTGAAGGTTTGACCGGGTATATACGGTGATCAGTCAATTCAAACCTTTATTTGTAAACTTCTACGATAACGACCACTGGCTTGTATGATGGTGCGTTGTTTTGGTAAAACATTACCTTGTGTTCGCAAACGCGGCCGTTTTTCCTTGTTCAATTTGCCAAGTAATGATGCAAAATGCACCTCCGTTATCAGGGCACCCCAAGCACCCAGTCAAACATCAAGACACATGATCTATGTAGAGCTGTCGTAGCGATGAAATCTAGTGAAAGTCGGCTGGGTTTCAACCTACTTAGTTAATTATCTTGTTGATTCTGGCCGTGCATAGAACGAATATAAACTCAAAAAAACGCTATGTTAATAATATTATGGGTGCGTCAGAATACTGAATTCTGCACAAAATATTAAAGTGAACTCTCCAAAAAAGTATTCAAATTGAGTGCCGTAAGAAAACTTTTCCACATTTTTTAGACAACAAAATAGAAGACGGAGACTGATTTAGTTGGGAATCCTATAGTGAACAACTCTCCGAAAAAATATTAACCTCGACCTATTTACAGTTGTACACGATGCTACAATAGACGCCAAGTTAATTTTAATTGTGTTTCATTTCACTTGCGATTGAGTACTGTTGAGTACGACTGGCTTCCAGCATCTCGAATATAGATAACCTAATCTGCCCCTAATTAGATAGAGAAATACACTACCATCGGACTTTATTTAAGTATTGAGATCATGTTAGTATTTAAGTCACAGTACCGTCTATCCAGTGCTTGTATTTTAGAATTAAGTTTATATAACATTAATTTACCTATTCATAAAAAGTTGTTGTCACTAAATTTTCAATGTAGCTTCTATAAACTGACAAAAATTGGCAATTCTTCTATATTTTACAACAAATAAATGCGAAAACATCTAGCCTTAGGCAAGGAGTGATCCCTTGAATAGGAATTTTACGCGCAAAGGCTTACGTGCGAATTATGACATGATGTGTGTACGATGAAGGTTTCTAATATAGCATTTATTATAGAAACATTTATCTGGATTTGATATCGAATGACTCGATGCTTGCAAGTATATACATCTAAATAGGGCTGAATGCTATATTCGTACCACTGCATAAGCACAGAGACATGACGAATGTATACAAATAATACCTATTTGATGTGCAGCAACCGGCATCCTTTGAAACCATTGAATTTGTTTATGAACCTACCAATTTGATGACTGACGGTCAACACTGGAGTAGATCTTCGCGTGAGTTAAGTGTGAAGGTCTTAATAAAATTTATTAGCCCTGATAGTTTATCTATCGATACGATACAGTTTTTTCGTGGAGCGAGTTCTCTAGCCAACCCGTACACAAACTGTACTTGAACAATGTTGATGTTTTTCTTTCGCCACCATCACAGACACAGTCACTGCAACAATAATCACAATATTGGAGTCGGCGTAACAACATTGACGGTACAACAGCGGAAGGCCAGGTCGCACATCGACGGTCGGCTGCTGCTTGGGGTTTTGTTGTTTAAGCGGCATAGCTCACTCATTCAGTCAGAACTCTCCGCGGCCAAACGAACGCCTGCTGCGTTCTGCTGCTGCAGCCGCCTACTCAAGTTTTTGTCGTATGCTAAGCAGAGTGATGAGTTTTTCTAGAACGACAACAGCAGACAAGAAAGGGTGGCTGTGTCAACCTGTGGTACAATTTGATACGACTGGTTTTGGTATCACAAACCGTTCCGCTGAGGGACAGCCGCAGCCTGTCAAAGAGATCCATTAGTGGTGCGTTCGACTTAAAAATATACTATCTTTGCATGGAAGCTATTGCATAAAACACATCAAGGAAGAACCGTGATAAACATCTATTCGTTAAATGGCATGCAGCTTGAATTAATGCATGCGATTGGGTAAAAACAAATTCGACGTGTTTACTCGAGCCCAAGATGAGACGAAAATACTTAATGACGTAGTGTTTTTCGTCAGAGATTAAAACTTGAATTTTGCAATCAAACATTTCTAAATCGTATGAACATGTTTTTACCCAAGATTGCGACGAAGTTTGCTCAAAGAAAAATAAACAAGATTATTCTTATAATTAAACGATGCCAATTTTTTTCAAAAATAAAGAATAAGGTTACGATTTATTTGTTGTGAAAATAAATTTTATTGTAGTAGTCCATGGAGGTAACTATATTTGAGCTCGCTTTTTTGTTTTTCAATCAGGATTTATCTCAAATACGGAAAGCATCGCTTAAGGGGCCGGGGAAATTGCGATCGCTAATCATATTCTATTCCATTAAACGGGTTAAACTCGAGTATGTGCGTCGTGAGTGGGCCGATCCTGGGAAGGAATGTAATGGTCTTGAATATTTTTAGAGGTTTGGCTTGGCCCAACACACAGGCTACCGCACAAATTGAGTGGCGACAACCTCTTGGGCCCGATGATGAGGAAAACCTGTAGGATCGTTATGACAGGAATTCGTTTGATTTTACGAAGTAAAAACATTGTTCGTTATACAGTTGTGAGTTTTCTAAACAGAACTTTCGAGGAACGCAATTTACGCTGGACAATTAGGAAATACGTTGTGATTTTAAACATCAAATTTTAAAATTGATTTTGGATTAAAATATACTATGATAAATGTACCGTATGTTTTGATTGCTTATAAAGTTATCTATGTCGACCTGTAGGTTCTCTGTTATCCTAAAATAAAGCTAATCGATAGCATCAATAAGACAAAATAACTTTCCGTTCGTCAATCTGTGCCCACCGTTTTTAGTGAAGAGCAGTGTTACATCAGAAATGTATATATATACATCAAAAATGCGCTATAATGGTGGCATAAGGGCGCTAGTGAGTTTGCAGGACTCTGTGTCCTAGTGTTGTCGGGCACGTTTTATGGCACATTTCAAATGTAGTGTGGTACTATTGCTAGCGGATGGTGCTATTTGCTGTGGGTGAGAGAAATAGAAGTTAATAGTTTTCTTGGACGTAGAGTGCCTCACAACTAACCGCACTTGGACTACACTACTACGGAGTAGAAGTACGGTAGGAGTGTGGATGCATCTATTCGTCTTTTTTTTCTCAACACTGCTCGTCATAGACAATAGGTTATTCCTATAGCGACGGTTGGTCGTCGCCGCCGCCGCCGCTATTAATGTCTTGTGATGGCCGCACTTCTGCCGCTTTGACCACCGAGTCTGCGCTGTTTCCGCTCACACCGCTGCGGACGAAACAGAGTAAAGCTATCTGACTGTCTGTCTGTCTGATCTTGCGTGTGCGTGCCAGCCAGCAAGCAGCCGAACTCGAGGCAGCGAGCTCCTGCCCGGTTCGCTAGCTGTTGCTGGCGCTGCTACTGTAGCAGTGTTGTCGGTGTGTTGATGCTCGTCGAAAGTGAGCACCACAGTGTGTCTGTCCGTCTGCTGAGTAGTCCCGGACGGGGGTTGTCGCAGCAGCCACTGGACAATCAGCGCTGGCTGGTAATTTCTGCTCCATTGCAACGCTGCAAAGCAAACTGTGCACCCTCATGGTGCTCTCGACGGAACTGGCATAAGTAATAGGGGGCAGCAGGATCCATTCAGGATTGGCCCGTTGCCGTCCTAGCGGCTACCAGCTTCCTAGGCCCTAAATTCTGCTAAGTTTGCCCCTGCTGCGTTTCAGATGCTGCTGTTGTATGAGTTTTGTATGTAATATGTCAGTCAGCCAGCCCTTCTTCAACCGTGGTTATGCAGAAGTAGCACGGCGCATCATTGATGAATAATCCCCATAAGGCAAACGAGACGCAGTAGGCTATCCGAGATCAAGTGAGTCTACGCTGACACGTATGGATGACAACAGCATCAGTACGAGTAAAAATAAAAACATCAACGTCCAAGGGCATTATAGCGGCAAACAGACAACGACACAGATCCGGACACACCGACATCGACCCACAAAATGGTACAGTTCCAACAATAACAAGTCCACTCCGATGTTGGTGAACACGCAGCGCAGTGACGGGCTGGAGTAAACAGTGTCGTGTGAAGCGTGCGATTGAACTGCACTAAATGAACTAACCCCAGTGAAGCAGCGGTGACAGCGTACGAGTGCTGGAATTGGCGGAGGGCCCCTTTCTTCCAATGCGGCCGCCGTTGGGTTTCGGATGTTGCTCCTTTTACTGCGCCTGTCGTGACCGCTATCGCCATAAGCTCGCTTGTCTCGTGAAAGAGTCGCGTTCGACGTCGTCGACGACAGGTCGTGCCTCTTATAGTACCGTTCAGCAGAAAAATGCGCTGGAGGTGAATTGCTCAGGAGGAAACAAAGCCGTTAGTAATTTCTGATGTAAAACTATTCGTACTACTGTTACGCTTGCTGTTCTGTTAAGCTGTAGCCAGACTGATTCGTGTATATAACACTGTCAAAAAATCTCCGAAGTCCGAAGATAGCTGAGCGCTAAACTGATCTGTAATAATAATAATAATATACAGCTCTTCGACGATCGGCTGTGCCTGTTCTAAAGAAGCAGTACTGTTTACTATAGACATTTTAGCGACCCTGCGTATTATAGTCACTCAATTACATATTGTTGGTAGTCACGGTCATTTGATGCATGTGCTGTGATTGCGACTATTTCGGGTGCTTTAACCGTGTGCTGCTGCTATTACGATCAGTATCGGTCCGCAGCATGCTGGGGCCATCTATGTACAGTGGATGTGAGCTTGTAATGGTAGAATGATCGAAGTCCTACTCAACTCAGCAGCGCTCAAGTGGAGCACGAGCAAAAACGAGTAGTTTTGTTGCTGCAATTCCCTATCGAATTTCTACTGCAGCTTAAGTATTTCTTCTTGGCCGTAAAAGTACTGCTTTTAAGTTTTCTTAGTCATCACCTGTTATCCGTCCAATGCTGATACTAGCGACAACCAAACTGTAAGTTGATTATTACAGCAAGACGAGTGTACTGCTCTCTTCCATTGCGCTTTTGATCAACACCTTAGAACTTCGAACCCTAAGTTGAAAGGAAAAGGGAAAAGACCATCGACAACTTTGTTCGTCATCATCGAGACAAACATCTCAAGGAAAAGGCAAAAGAACGCAGGCTGATTTGTAACTGGGTTACCATGTGAATTCCCAAAGGCTGGAAATGTCAACACCGAACACTGGAACTACATATGACAGCTAATATACATCCACTATCAATATTAACGAAGTCAAGCTAAACAAGCCTACACAATTGCTGGGTAATACATATCTGTCATTTATCATTTTACCTATTTCTACTTTACAGTATCTACTCCCCTGTAATTGTGAGGGGATTCTTAACGGTTCACGTGGCGTATTTTGCGTTTGCAGAACCTGCCGTGGTTGGACTATAAAAGCATGCAAATTCAGGATTTTGCTTATCACTCAACAAGTTACCTTAAATCATCAGAGGGCTAAATTATAGTTCAGTACTACTAAGAACGAGGGTAGTGAAAAGCGCGTGTTTGTGCGCGATTATCCGAGTGTAACTGTCTACGCAAGTGATGATCGTAACGATGATTATGATGATGATGATGATGATGATGACATAGATGACGTTAAGGCCGCTGCAACTAGTGTCCTTTGTGTAAGTGATTCGGTAGTTTAAAAGAAAACAACGTACGTGAAACCGGCTAAATCGAAAGACAACAACGTACCAGTAATTGTGATCATCAGGTCGGAAAGACAGCTGCCTCTGGAGCATTCATTGCGTCGGTTCGCGTTTTAAAGCAGTGATATGCACCAATAAGTGGCAAATGGTTGGCCAATGACTATCGTTTCTGGCCACAAGCAAGTTGACTTACTTTATACTGTAATGGGTAATTTTATCTACTATGTTGAGTAGAATCAAAATATTACCTCATCATTGCAGACTGGAAAACTAATAACTTCCTACAAAGTAAAACGTTATGTTGGACAAATTTAGGGGATGTAGCGATGGGTATAGTTTACAATTTTTGGACGAAGGAGACAGATAGGCTGTAAAGCCCACTGCGGCTGATCAAGAAAGAATACGAAAATTTACAAATGTTTACCAGAAAAGTATGGCGCTTCCTTCCTATAATAAATAAATATCGCGCACCTGAGGGGAGCGCAAATTCGTGGTTAATGACTGATCAATTTTACTGCAAAACGGTGACTATAACAGTGTTCAATTATCAGTTACTTTACATAATCAAAGAACTTATCCGTATGCTGATGCCAAGTAAATACATCACTCCGAAACCATAGACATAACGCTCGTCATTGTGTGATATCATAGCGCCGGTGGTATCAATAATAATCGAATTAACTGACCATTAGCGTCAGTAAGCTGATTTAGCAGGTATATTTGACAGGTCTCGTCCACGTCGTTGCGCGAAGCTTAAAAAAACTGCTCGACTTCACTGTGTCATGCAGAGGCTGACCATAACAAGTACAGAACGGCGCACGGCATAGATGTACTAAAGTAACTTCATAATCACTGATAGTCTAAATGACGTCTAGCCAGTGGTGAACTTCAGGCGGGCTCAAAAGAATAACAAATGCTGCTTGGACAATAATGGTAATGTGAAGTTCTTCTACTAAGTGAGAAGATAAGAATGCAATGCAGCTCTGTGATTGCGGTGTTTCCGTACCGGTTTTAATTTTTGTGTCGGATACTTTCGATAGAAGTAGAATTAGTGACCGATTCCAGCACTTGAAATTGCTGTAAAATTGCTGGGTAAAGAGGCCTCACGTCAACACCTAATATTCATTGGACGATGGATAACAATCTGGTCTTGGTTTCCCCATTCAAACAAACTGGACTCTCTAGGCTACAGCAGTGATCGTAACAGACGAATAAGAAAACACTTTTAAACGCAGTTTCTACGAAAACGTGCACAGGTAGATCAAAATCACAAAGCCATTCATTACATACATTGTTCAGGCGAAATATAAGAAACGAAAACAATCAAATCGAATTTACTTTATATGTTTCAACAGTACTCGTAATAACAGAACCAGAAGAAAAAAACAGAGTAACGAAGACGAACGGCCGCAGTGGGAAATCGAACTCCATAAAGTGTGACAGTGGGAGTGTGAAAAAATTGTTTGCGCAAGTAACGTGACGATGGCCTCGGTAGTGAACGGAACCCCCATTCCTACGAATGATGATCTTGTGCACGGCGAGGTACGTAACTTTCATAACTTAATAATAATAATCATAACACTTAAAGTGCATATCTGTAATTATGTTAATTTGTTAAATTAAACTTATATAGCACGATCTATTGCCTTGGCTGGCTCCATCTCGTTTACTAGTACAGTATTGATGAAGTATAATATTTTTCATATGCCCCAAGAATCGGGAAAATACACGGCGGATAAGCATACAAATCCATTAAGTTGAAAGCCAACGGAGGAAAGTTACTAAGACTTCCTGTCAAGTTTATAAAATTACTGGGGTCGCCACATGCCTATATATTGTTACCTTAGTTATACATACGACTGCGATTCGTAGTGCATTAATAATTTTTAACTAAAGAGCTTTTTGCCCTTGTCCTTAGTTGAGTTAGACAACATCAATAAGTCAGCAACTTGGAACTCGTTTCTCGTCATAAATAAAATATTGTTTATTGCACACTGCTTTAGCGTTCTGGCGAGGCATGCAATAGATCAGAGTATAGATTTTAGAAGCTAAGTTGGGACGACATATCGCGTGTGGATGATATAAATAATGAGAAATTAATATATAGATCATAAAATCAAGAGGCATCAGCATTTAAGATCTTTAGTGCATATAGTACATCAAATTGCAAAATATGGGTGACAAATATTAGCTGTTCTTTTTACTGTAGAGCTTGGTAATTAGAGAGCGAATCAAGTGTGTTTCTATTACCTGAATCGGCAACGTGAACGTTCTGAATCAGCTTACCTAAATAGAGTTTGTGTTTGATGATCCCTTACGTGTAGCACCTAACCGTGCATCAGGTGCTAAATTGCTCATTTAAAATTTAATCATCTGACGCACAGCTAAGTATTGTAAGAACTAAGTACTATTATTTTATGTTTCTGCTTTGCAACGAAGTAGGCATCAAGTTGAAAAATATGATTTAAGCATTTAAAAAACGGAATATAAAATCGAAATTCGAAATCAAGCACATAACTACCATATTATCAGGCTGTTACAGAATGCGGCGAACTCTGAAATTGAGTAATTTTTTAACTATGTGCCGTCTGCTGCTAAGTACCCCACATTTCTAGACGCCTGTGAGTAAACACTGACGGAGCACCTTTTAAACTCGAATATCAACGCTCAGTAGTTAAGTTTTTGCTCCTCGAAGGCCACAGCGCCGCGGAAGTTCGTCAAAAATTGAAGATAGAGCAGTGCGAAAATGGTGCAAACGTTTTAAGAACGGAGATTAGAGTGCTGAAGACCACCGAGAAGATGAGCAGATGTCGAAACCCGAAAGATAAGGACACATTACACACAGAGGCTCTGCTTTTGTCTAAAAAAGTCTAAGGGCTTGTCGGCCAAAACTGGCATAATTATAGCTCAAAACATTGTAAATGCGGAATTCCATTTCTGCAGTAAATCCACTACAGGTTAGTAACGTGTAACGTATTCCACGTGCAATTTGCAAAACTTTAATCAACGAACAACCCGTCTGAAGCATATGGTCACCATAGAAAAGACATGGTTCAATCTTTACCATCGGTCGAAGAAGGACCAAGGACGTGAGTGGCATTGCTCTAGAGAGAAATTGAGTTCGGTGGGAGTGTCGAGTAGTTTCGGACCTAAAACAATGGTAGAATTTGTCATTGGTAGAGTGGATATCAGAAAGATATGCTGACACTCGCCGAAAGTGAAACAATGAATGCGGCCCGGTACCCCGTTTTCCTCCGGAGATTCACGGCCGTTGGCACGACAATCACAAATGCGCAGCTTGGTTACTTTATTTTTAACGTTGGATTCAAATTTCTTATTCCCTCGACCTAAGTCCGTTTGATTACGGGACTTTCCATGACCTAAAAAAACACTAATGAGCAAGCATATGCCACTAGTTATTTACCTTGAGAAGCCATAAAGAAATTACACACGAAAACTTGAATCGTGGATGTAGATTTGTCTAGGTGATGCCAGAGCCCTAAGATAAATGTATGAAAAATAAAGGAGGGTGTTTCTAACATATACTAATAAATAATCATCATTCTAGCCTAACTAGTTCAAAGTTACTAAATTTCAAAATTCGCGAAATTCGATTGTAACAGCCTAACTTTATAGAAGCTGGAAAACGCTTGTTTTCGGCGGATGCAGTGTCACATTTAAATTTTTAACCTCGAACCACATCTTTCATAACAATAAATAGCATAACCAATAACTCTCTGTATGTTTTAGGGCATTCTATGTTAGCAAAGCATGCGATATCACCAGAATTATTTGCTGATTACTGGCGACTGAGTACATAATTTTCAACTACTTCATCAAGTATAAACGGTGTTGACGTACTAAGCATTAATTATTTACAAATAAATTTTTAGGAGCAGAAGTCGAATTCCGTTTATGTTAACGCGCGCATGTTTAAATTAGGCAGCTTGCTTTAAGAGTAAAATTATTGGCTGAACCTGCTCGCCTCTACGATCAGGCCATGTTAGAGTATCCCTAATCGTAGAATATGAACTCTTTAATTTTTATATTTAGCAAATAAACATATTTTTAAACTAATACACGTTTTCGCAATTCCATTTTTTTTGACATCGGTCGAAGTATTAATCTTATTAAACGATTCTCTTCCCTATAGCTAAAGAACATCCGAAATATGATTCGGCTGACTCAGACAAACTTGGAGATGTTGAATCAACGCTTCTCCGGTTACCAGCACCCGCCTTCCATCTATTTACAGGTGATTTTTCCTTCTCCAAATATTATTGTTAGTAGTAAGTGTGTTACTTAGTATTAAGGGAAGTAGGAAGCATTTTTTACTTTGCTATTTAGCAATCTAGTAATCGATGTTTGTCCTCAAAATGGTTATTCTAAAACATGCCTTTCGTCAGCATCCTTCATTTGAAAAGGAAATTTTGGTGTCATGTCAGTGTTGTTGTTATTTACGAGTGTGCGCTCTACAGTATTCTTATTTTTTATAATGTTTAATACAGCCCGAAGGAAGCATGAACGCTCTGCGCAAATGGGAGATCAGGAGGAGAGTCACTGAATACCAACGACGTTACGTTGGAGATCGTGATTTGTGATAGCTATTATATTATGTTAAAAAAAATCTTGATTGTAGTTAAAATGTGAATAGCATGTAGCTTCAACAAAATGCGCTTATTTAATCAAAGACGACCGATTTTTTCGCGCCATATTCTCTCTAAAGTAGGGTACATAAATTAGCCGCGATTTGACCTCCTCTACCAATGAAATTGTTTGAAAGGTAATATCGACATAATTTATACAATAACTTGCCGGCCAGCAACTGGTTCTAAGTTGTTTTATCAAACAACAAGAAACATTCCTTATAGAAAACTGTGCTAGAGGAATTCCTTCCTCCGCCGTCTTTGCATTAAGGCTTCCTAAAAAAAGCCGTTGTGTTGCACAGCGCTTGAGACATACAACATTGCTTTAATTTAGTTATTATAAAATTTTTATTCAGTAATGAAGGTAATTAATGTAGTCAATAAGCGTATAAATGGGTTATAAACATTTGTGCAATGCTTTAGGAATACGAGTACCTTACGTCAAGGCTTGATGACTTTCAAAGTCGTGAGCAGGAACTTCTTGACGCTCTTGGAGATCCTTCTACCGGTAGTAGTTCAACAGCAACAGGTGAATACGATTTTGTACATAAGGTAGTATACAATCGATATTAGAGTTTAAAAAATCCTTAACGAAATGCTCCTGCAATGGACGCTTTGGTCGGGTTCTAGCTTTACACAGGCTTATGTACAAGAACATATCTATGGGATAAACGATAGTCATATTCGATTGCTCCAAGGCTTAAGGTGTGGCATTTAAATATAATTTCTCTTTATAATTTCCTTTCATTTTCAGCTATAGGTGCTAGTGTTACCAGTAGTATTGGAACTAGCAGTACTGGGTACTCGACAGCTTCTGGGGGTACCGGGTCGTCATCTTCTACGGCGTCTGCAACAGCCTTGTCATCAACTTCTGGGGCTAATTCTGCAGTAATGGGTTCATCTTCGGCGTTCAATGGAAACCAGAGTCCTGATGATACTAACTTTGCCGCGGCATTGTTAGAAGGTGAGTTTTGAAACACGGCAGACTCCTTAACGCAAAGCTTGTTATATATAGCATAAATATTAGGCAATTTAACCATATATAGCGCATATAGCTACTCGCTATGATAGCCTCATCTAATCAATGGGTAGCGCGGTCAGTGGGCATAGCCTTGATATCATATTGGCTTACCCGTATTACAGGTGGCGTTGCCAATTCCATAGGCGGCCGAGGCGGGGCTACCAGTGGAGACGGCGGAGCGCCACGATCGCCAATGCGAAGCGTCGTTCGGATCGAACTGCCTAACGCTCAGCACACCACAGTACAGGTATGGAAGTGAAAATATTTACAATAATAATTATGCCATACCATTAACACATGAAACGGTTACGTATGGCTCGATGTCTACCAATACAGTTTTAATTAAATGGTGTTCGGTTAAATATTACAGAATAACAGTTTAGCTGCCAGATGCTCGGCATATGAGCGTCGCTATAGGCTGTACTTCCAGTTTTTTTATTGTATCTTCTTAGGTTCGACCAGGCCAGACTGTCGTGGAAGCGTTGGCAAAGGCGATGAAGCGACGTAAGTTAAGCCCTGAGATGTGTCTCGCATACAAGGCGGATTCAGGAGAACTTGTTGATTGGGACACCGATATGGGTGCACTCGGAGGGGATGCTGAGCTTAGCGTACGAATCAGGTATGAAGACAGGTATAATATAAACCGCACAGCTTTAATGAAATATATGGAATATGCATCCAATGAATGTGGTAAATATGAGAACAATTATATATTTTCATTATTTATTATTTCCAACAGAGATAAGTTCCCGGTTACCACATCGATATCACATAACTACGTCCGCAAGACGTTCTTTTCGTTGGCATTTTGCGAGTGCTGCCGAAAACTTCTATTTCATGGCTTTCGATGCCAGACCTGTGGCTACAGATTTCATCCACGATGTGCTGACTCCGTACCAGCGTTATGTCAACCACTTCGAGTCGACCAGCAGTATTATAAACAGTGAGTGTACCTATCAGTTTTCCATACGTGCAGGGAGAATCTGTATAATTATATATTTATCTAATCCATTTAATATATATATATAAAGAGAGAGGGACGCTCATCTAAAGTGGCAATTTTTCTCGTGAATTGTTTCTAATACCGTATCTAAACAAGAGCAAATTCGACGAAATGTGCTAGAAGTATTGTTTGAAAGAAATATTTATTCAATACAACCACTACTTACTGCGATTACATCTTCTATTCGGATCTAAATCGGGGTTGCTTCAAATGTTTCCGTTGTAATTCTGAGAATGCTTTCTGGAAAAAATAAATGAGCGAATCCACGTTGACGTATCGAAACCCACTGGACCCTCCCTCAAAGTTACCAACCGGGCTCAGATTTGGGCTGGTCTGCAGCAGCTTGTGCTTATTACACGGCATGCTTATATTTTTATACAGCTAATTTTGAACTAATGGGCTAGCATCAACCACTGCACCATCTTGCTGAAAAACGTACGGTTTTCTTTCGGACACTTTAGCTATCCGCAGTTATATAACAGTTTGTAGAACACGCAAATAAACACATTCGCTTTCCTGGAAGAAGCATAATAGCATGGCGTCTCTTTTAGTGGACACTACGTTCAGAGAATCACCGTTAGCCGGAAATTTGCTTTTAGCTATAATCGGAAGATTATCAGAATCGTAAGCAGGTTAGCCTTCAATTTTTCGACTGAATCTTTTATCGACAATAACTATTGTATTGCGAGAAAAAAATTTCAAGACAACTTACTGCTTTATTTTCGAGAGAATTGAGTAGCAAAAAAAAACGATATCTTAGTTTTATTGCTTCCAAGGAACATTATGGCACGTAATGTGTATCTGAAATCTTCTTCAACAATCCATGACAACGTACGTTCACTCATGTCAAATTTATTCACTAACGCCTTCACCGAAACAGAAGGATCATAAGTTATGCACTTGTGGAAGGCGGCAATTAACTTTAAAGTTTGCTCTGTTTTTTTTGTAATGGATTTTTTGTTGTGCTATGCTGCAACTTAGTGTTCTGTTTCTTCTGCAACCACATACTCGTCTGCGACGCGGTAAGCTTTTGATTTGGGGTGAGCCAAAAAGTTTATGATTTCGGTGGTGTCATTCCGGGGCGTAGAGGCTGAATTCCAAAAACGACGCATTGTTACCCGTCACGGCAAATTTGTTGTTTTGCTGTAGGAGGAACTGGCTCTCGTATGGTAGGAGGAATAGCAGATGAACGCATGCCCTTTATGACAAAAAAACTAGCCAAAGTTTGTCCCTTCTTACGTTTCGTACTTTGTATATGTCTATTTTTTTCGGCCTCGATGTAAAAGATTGCACAAAAACGCCGAACTGAGTACATCACCCTTTGCAAGTGCTAATGGAGATGCAGTTTATTTCCTGAAACATTAAAGGTACTTTCTTAAACTGCTTTTTTCTGGTGTCCACAGTTTATTAGCAATGCAAGACGGCGTTGAGCCACCCCCAGCGCATTATAAGCCATTCATCGAAGAGGCGTCATCCCCGCGTGCGATTCCAGGCGGCGGCGCTGGCCGTGGTGGAGATCCGCATGAAGGCGCTGCAGGAGCACCCCTTACTGCTCAACGGGAGCGGTCAACATCAGCGCCGAATGTTTCCTACAACATGGTGAACCAGGATTTCTCTGCTGATCTGTCCAAATACAAGTCACAAGTCTACTCATCACCAGGTGAGCACAGACACTTATTCTAAGCTTGCTTGAAAATTTTTCTAATGGGTCAGCTGGTGCATTCAAATACAATACCTATTAGTACTTTCTGCTAGTTGCTTATGTAATAAGGAACATGTCTATTGTACGTAAAGAGAAAAGGCGTGCCAACAGAGTCAGGAAAGTTAGATGGTTTTGTTAACCTAAGTTTTTATTATCATTTACATGTCTAAACGTTGTAAACTATTAAAGAAATGTAGAAAAGTGGCCTTACAAAGCGCACAACCTATGATCTTCTTTCACCGTGATTTTACGTTTTCACGCAATTATTTATACATAAAAGCTCATAATTTACTAATAATCACCATATTTGATCTAGAGTTGATTTTAAGAGTAATGACAGGTATAAAACACTTGAGAATCTCTATACGAATTATTTTATTCTTATTAGATACGAGGTGTGCAAGAAATCTATTAGCAAGATCACATTGCATATCCAGGATGGTATTAAATAACGGGGATATGCATCAACAAAACAAGCTATTAACGTTAAATAAATGCGAAATGTTCCTTTTTTGTTGAGATTTTTCACATTGTTAGGCTTTGAATAGCCCTATGGTACTAGGATAATTATATGACTTTTTCGTATTGCAAATTGTCTTTGGTGATTATGTTCTGTTTTGCTTGTTTGTGTTCTTTGGTTTTCCAATCTTTGCTTTTTTTTTTATTGTTTGTTTTGCTGCGTGTTGTTGTTGCGTATGTGGCTGGCTTCTGCACCTGCCCGCCCCACCCTACCTGGCGTATCATCCTGCAGAGAATTCTCCTCCGATTGCGCCGCGTGGCCTTGCTTCAGCATTCGCTACGTCAACTTGGAGCGATACAATCTCATCAGCCTTTCGCGGCCATCACCACAGTAATAGTCAGCACAGCTCGACAAGTTCACGGAAACCCAATAACAGCAACAAACACCATAGTGTCCATTTAAATTCGCCCCAGCAGCAGCAGCAACAGGCGTCCTCGTTGCACAGTAATTGCAGTTGTGTTTGTACTTCTGCTACTGCCACAGGCAATAACAATATCACCTGCACAGGCAACTGCACAACAAGCACAGCATGCTGCAATTGTTGCTGTGGTTGCAGCAATAATGGCAGCAGCAGCAGCAGCAGCCATAGCCACAATAGTAACATCAACATATGCAGTACTAATCATAATAATGGTAATAATAATTACAATCTCAACGGTAGTAATTCCGCTTCACGCGCAACTTCAGTAGCTGAACACAGCGGTATACCAAAGCAATGCCTAAACGACCCGAGCAGCAGCGCGCAGTTACACCCATCAGTTGCTGGTGGGGGAACGACGATAGCGCCGACACAAGCTCCTATGAGCTCCACACAGCCGACACAGTCTTCTGTGAGCGGGGGTGGGATTAAGGAGTTAGTAATGACTTCCCTAAGAAACGGCGGGAGTAACATTACCAAAATTGCCGGTGGAAGTAGTTCTGGATCAAACTTTGCGTACAACTCCTTGATGGTGGGGAGAAACTCTGGATTGACGACAGGAAGTTTACGACAGCATAATCGTAAGAGCGGAACCTCGTCGAGTTTCGGACGGCGGACAGGACTTCAGCGACGAAACAATTCATCAGCGAGCCATAACGATGTCCCTTTGAACAGTCACAGTAACAATAGTCGCTATAACAATAGCCGTAGTAATAACAATAGTGGGAAAACTGGTGGCACATGGCAGCTTGGTTTTAGTAGCATAGGTTCGGGCTCCCAGTCATCTCGTCATCACCTCAACCATTCAAATCATCAACAGCAGGCCACAACGTTACACAGCAGCTATTCGGTTAACCGAGGTTTGTTTTCGTTCAGTTTTGTTGAACCTATTCCACTTGTCTTGTTTTTATGGTTTTCGATTGGAGTTGTGTTTTTTTTTTAATATCGTGGCTCGATGCTGATCATTTACGTGAAAGAAACGGAGTTTCATACCATTCTTGCCCAGGATATGTTTGATTTGCCGACTAGCTATTTTGTGTTCTGCTAGCTTAAATTTTGCTTGATACTACACTGCGTTGCATTTCTGATGCCGGAGTTCGTGACATTTTAAGCTAGTGGCGAAAGGCTGCTTTTACCACATCCGGCATGGTGGGCTATAGAATCATTAAAAATCAACACGATAATCGAGCAGTGAAAATTAAAACATGATACACATCAACATCCTACTACGATTCTGTAGAAATGTTACTATACGAATCGTTCGAGCATAAAAGGGCGCTCAGCTTTCCCGATCAGTCCTAAAATTCCTTAGCTTTCCGATAAGTTGCATGAAAGCGGGCAATCAGAAATTAACTGCTATGTCACTAACAGCTGCTTACTTTCGATCATTTATTTTAGTGCGACTTACTAAAATGTATTTTACTTCTAAATTAGTTATTCTCGCTATTGAAACCAGTCTGAACTACCTTGGATCTCCATTTAATCGGTATATAGCTTCGATTAAATGTGGCCCTGCATCTTAGAGATAGGTTTCTTGATTGATTAGACTATACTACTACAAAAGTTTACACTGACAGGTCGAGTGTGCTAATGTTTGCTTTTAAACCAGCGTCAACGATGCGCTTTAATAACTTTGTTTAAACGACATTGGATTTCTTGCTACGCTTTCGCTGAAAGCACAAAGCAAATACGATTAGTAAAATCCTAATTGTTATATATACACTGCAGGTTCTGGTTTAGTGCCGCCGCGTTGCTCACAGGTATCATCTGCCTCACCTACTAGGACGCAAAGTGCTCAGGGTTCACCGACGTCGTCGCACAAGACGCCTAGACCACGGGCCCGCTCTGCAGACGAATCTTCGAAAAAGGCGGTTAACCAGAAAGTATGAAACGTTTATATGTAATAAAGAAAAACATTATCAACTAATTTTATTTCTTCTCCTTGTCGGATTAATTTGAATGATGTCGGTCGGACACAATCGTTTGTTTTGTCGCAACAATTTAACGTGTATTTGTCGTGAACTGTTTTAGTCAACGCGTGAATCAATCGAGGACTGGGAAATACTTCCCGAGGAAATCCTAACAGGTCCTCGTATTGGGTCGGGTTCCTTTGGAACTGTCTACCGAGGCCATTGGCACGGTCATGTCGCCCTCAAGAAGCTCAATGTCACAAATCCAACCCCTGCACAGCTTCAGGCCTTCAAAAATGAGGTTAGTTCATTTTCAAGTAGCAGATATGCTTCATTCAAAAATGTTGAAAATACACTGTCTTATCTACGTACTACATGCTTATATCATTAATATTGCCACTCTTATTTATATCACTTCTTATTAGGTGTCGGTGCTACGCAAGACTCGGCATGTGTCTATCATTCTCTTTATGGGATGCGTATCTCGGCCTCAATTGACCATTGTGACGCAATGGTGTGAGGGCTCATCGTTATACAAGCATCTTCATGTTCTTGAAACAAAATTTGAGATGCTGCAAGTAATCGACATTGCTCGACAGACTGCCCAAGGCATGGACTATCTACACGCGAAGAACATTATCCATAGAGATCTCAAGTCAAATAGTAAGTTTAAGATTTGTAGGCTAGTTACCCATGTCTAATTTCTTACATCTACGGCTATTCGGTTGTACGTACGCGACTCGATAAGCGGCATAAAATGATAATGCCAAAACCCGTTAATAACTAAATGTTGTTTTCTCTATCTTTTGCGTAGATATCTTTCTTCATGATGATTTGACTGTGAAAATAGGGGACTTCGGTTTGGCGACAGTGAAAGCGCGCTGGAGCGGCTCAAGTCCATTCTCTCAACCAACAGGGTCAATCCTGTGGATGGCACCAGAGGTTTGCGTACTTTGATTACATGCAAATATCTTCTTAACAGAGCAGCGTTTGAATAAATTGCTAAGGAACTCAAAGGTGGATGTGCGCTGATCAACTTTCGATTAGAGTTTATGGATTTTCTCACTTGGCAGTTGACTGTATCCTGGAAAAGTTCTCTTTCTGGCCATCATTGCTTCTGCGTCGTTTAGTAGTGCACTGTAGCGGCAAATCAAACATCCTATCGTACCTGTTGTTTCAGGTGATTCGAATGAAGGATCCTGCTCCGTACTCCTTTCAGAGTGACGTTTACGCGTTTGGTATTGTCCTGTATGAACTTGAAACTCAACAATTGCCCTACAGTAATATTAACAACAAAGACCAGATCTTGTTCATGGTTGGCAACGGTTTTCTTAAACCTGATATGGCGCATGTTCGAAAAGATGCACCAAAAGCTCTGGTGCGTCTCACTGAGGATTGCATAAAATTCTGTAGGGATGATCGACCTCTGTTCAGACAGGTGGGTTAACTGTATATGGTCCATCTAGTTTATTACAAACCTCCGTGTATTCTCTCTCGTGCATTAATACCTGTGTTTAATAATCTTGTGTCAGTAAACAATGATGATGAATGAGCTTTAAAAGCTCTGAGGTAGAATTTTACGACGTTATACCTTAAGGCTTGGCTGTTCCACATATAATTTTTTTTGCCTAATCTGAAATGTGCTAACTCATTACAGATCTTGGCATCGCTGGAGTCTTTGATGAGGTCATTACCTAAGATTCATCGTTCTACTTCGGAGCCGACTTTAAATAGGACGCATTTGCAGAGTGAAGACTTCCTGTTTGCCTGCGCTTCACCAAAGACGCCATCGCAGTTTGGAAACCAGCCAAGTTTTACCTTCTTCTCTGCTACCGGGAACTTCTAAGCCGAAAGTGTATACAAGAGCATGTAGAAGAAGTCTAAACAACGCATGTAATTATTCCATAAAATTTGCCGTTGTAGCTACTACAGATTTGCATTAACCTAAAGAAAGGCAAAAAAGACATCCATTGATGTTGTTATCAATAACATTGTTGAGCAGAGATCAACAGAAACTATACAGAAGGTTAATACATTTAACATAACAACAAAACGCAGTGATTTCAATATCAGTCATTGCTCCACGCTTTACGCTCCGTGAATCGCGGAAGCGTCAACATTTTTTTCCTAACGGCAAACCTAGCTATGATCGTGCTATGGAGCCAACTGTTTTACCTAAGATGAACAACAACTTCGCCAATAATATGTGAGATACAGGGTGTAAGTATGCATCCTACACCATCTATGTCTATGTCGAACACTGACTGAAGGAGCTTCGTTCTCACGAAAAAACCCAGAATGGTGAAATAGAGAGTCGGATCTAGCTGGTTTATTACATATGTGTATAAATAATATTCTTGGAATTCTAAAAACTAGGCGGAATATATATGTGTACATACATAAAGAACGGCGCTGCTATATGCGACAAGGCTTATATGGGCCATTTCATTTTTTTATGCAAGAAAACGTTAATTTTTAATTTCATTATTATCAAACATTCTGAATTTTTCAGATGTACATGGATCAGTACAATGCAAATTTGCGTTAATGGATTTTTTCGTTGCACGAATTTCAAAAGTGGGGCTATATAGGTCAGCTCTTTTTTCGCATTTCACTGAACAAATGACCAGGTAATTTTTTTCTCTAACATAGTTTCGATATTTTCAAAGCAACATTTTTAAAGACATTAAACTGATTTATGTTACGTAATCGCCCTAAGGATATGGGTCAGAGCGAGGTGGGGCTTTATGGACCACTGCATTTCGAATACACAAGAAACAGGATGCTGACGATGCTAACTTTACGGAGCAGTTGAAAGAAGTAAGTGGCCTTAGAGTACGACTCAGCTTAGCAAAAGTGCGTATATGCGCGTGTATATGTATATATGTCAATTTAAACTAAGGCATCGTAGCTTTGCACTCGTTGTACTACATGTCAACACCTATTGCGGATGAACATACTCATAGATTAGAATTTGCCACGGATAATTATTTGTACCACAATCACACATAGCCATGGTAGTTATACAAGTTTCAGTCTGGTCAAGTTAGTTTTCGAAAATGATGCGCGCTGTTCTGTTTTTTCTTCCCTCCCAAACAAAATGCAACTTGTAGAGTCTCAGTACCTAGACTATTCCAAAAACAGTAAATTTAATGGAATTTTGTCACATTACGTAACAGAACTTCATGTGGGTTGCCAAATCGTAATTTTTGACTTACTAAACGTTAATTTTCGATCTAACTAGACAGTAAATGATAGTAAATAAAAATCATCGGCTTCTCTAGTCATAATCATAAGCCTTTCTTAGAAAAGAAATATTTCCTTTAAGCTTTGTTAAATGACAGACTTTCTCGCACAAAATCATTAGTGGCCCATATAGCCCCACTTTAGGTTAATTATTTATTAAGGACATAAGTGTTTTTGAGTGAACTTTTCTTGAAAATGAATGGATTGAACTCACTCAGTTACATAATAGAAGAACCTTTGACGAATATACTGATATCATATTTTTGTTTTCCGTTATAAAGGTTGTTTTTAACTGTAAAATTTGCCTATTTAGCCCTACCCTCTTCTCTCTCTCTTTAGATTATATATATATATATATATATATATAATATATATATATATATATATATATCTAGTAATATTAAATTGACTAACTTCCACTAACATTATGTAAATTTATTAATAACATCTATGTAGAACTACCAAAAACAATAATGATTATAGCAGATAGGTAGCCAAAGCCGAGAACAGACAGAATCATTAATGACGATATCGAGGCACCTGTTTAAGGTCAGCAGTAAAGCACATGCTGCTGCCTATTTGGCTATTTGTGGAACATTGGAGTGATTTCCTGAAGGTGGTGGATAGTGTTGGAGTAGAAGCAACGCGGCATTGTTGACTTGGTAACCTTAGATCCGTTGATATCATTAAGATTGAATACCCATTATGAAGAACAACATACATACATGTGGAGTAGAGAATGGCTTAAGTGCACGATATATATATATATCGGTGTCTTAAAAACAGGAGCCCGACTAAGTGATGTGGTGATGGTGGAACGGCATTGTATGTAAATAGTATACTGGGCGAATATACGGCGGCTGGAAGACTGCTGTCTTGCGGTAAATGCTATTCGATGAACAAGGTGGACAGAGGTGGAAAATGGTGCAGAACGGAGCTTGAAAAACCTGGAAAATTGTTGACGTCAGTCTCATTTGCAAAGAATGAAATGATACGACAACATCAGGACATCTTTGCATCGATATAAACGCTCCAACGGAGTGCAAATTGCTTTATATTAACGCTCCTCTTTATCGCTATCGGGCAAGCTAACAGCAAAGCAAGCGTTTTCGGTTACCATTGCTATTACGGTAACGAACAACAAGTAAAACAGAGGATAGCAACGTCCTAAGGATTTTGAAGCCTAGCAAAATAATGGAATCATTAACCTGGACTCATAAAGTGGGTGAATACTGATTAGATAAGGAAGAAACAGCTGCCATATATTGAAAAGGAATCCTATTTGGTTTTTTCTTTAAGTTAGGCGTTAAGCCGAAGAAGTATAAATGAATGCTTTATGAATACGATAATATCAACCATCAAGCCGAGGTTTAATGCAACAGCAAGTAAAGTTCGAAATTTATTGGTTATCTGTTAGACCAGCCGGGTACTCGCAAATTTTTTAGGCAATTAGCCGTGATAGGTATTGTGTGAAAGTTTATCCCCGCTTGAAGTTTTGCATCTTTTATCATGAAATCAAGGCATATTCCCTTAGAAAAGGTTTTTCCAAGATTCTTCGAATGTGAACATATGCTCTCGAATCCCTGAATCAACCTGAACTTTCCCAGATTGAGGGTCCGAAGTAGTTATCTCCCGAAACAAGTGTTATCTAGCCAACTATGTTGAGCCGGCGAGAAATGACGAGAAATGGGGGGGTGTACGATAAACGAACGAAGTGAGGTTTTTCCGTGAATGGAAGCGATTCAAAGGATTAGATGCTTCTGAGGCTAAGAAAACGCAAAGGACAGAGGACCCATTTGTACAGATTTATGATATCTTGCATTGACATTTGTATAGCGCAAGTGCTGTAAGGTTGAGTACACGAATGATATATAAGTAACACTATTAACAACAATAATAATGATAAAATAAATCGCTGAACTAAAGCCCAACGTGTGATTATTATTTAAAGGCTATAAAAAGGGTTGAAGTTAAACAAGCAGAACCTTAATAAAAAAAATAGCAGCAAGAACAATTGAACCATTGGTAATTTGGAAGATGATCTATTTGATATGTGGGTTGATCGGCTATAAAAATGCCAAGTTTCTACATAATTTTCGAAGTTCTCAAAATGCAATTTTAGTATAGTAGGAAAAGGTCTAAAAACTGAACGCTAACAGAACAGGAACTGAATGCAATGTTAGGCGGTAATCATAATTTTTATACCAAATGACTTCATTTTCGAATTCTCATTTTAAAAACGGCCAAGTATTCTCTATTTTCTGCTTGGCATTCTCAGTTTCACAAAGTACAAACAAAAGTTCACAAAAAAAAAGTTCTAAAACAGAATTAAGGAGGTTTCCAATGTCCGTCGGAAATTGGTTCACGGTTGCAAAAAAAATACAGAAAAAAGCACTCCCTGCTTTCTTGAACTGTAAACTTGCTTCCTCCAAAACTATAAATCTACCTGCTTTCTGACTGTAAGCCTATTAGGAAATTGCGTTCATTGCGGTTGTTTTTATCTAGGTGGCTCCCTCATCATGTCATAAGCCAATGCGAATTTTTTTTCAAACCATTCTTTAAGCACAGCACTTTTTCGGCAGGATTCTGTTAGTTGCTAAAAAAATGTCAAACGCAGCTTGTTACCTACGTAAGCGACAACTATTTTCAAATAAAACCTAATAAAGTGTGCGGTTTTGAAATTGAGGAACTAAACAGAAGTTTCTAGGTTTAAAAACACTATATCCTATGAACTAAGGCCCTGCATTACAGCGTTCGCAATATAACAGAAGACCCTTATCAACTGTAGGATTTGTTAATATAAAAGTAAATTTATTAGTGTTACAAGCTACAAAAAGGGCCTCCTTTTATTAGCTGGATAATTTGGGTGGTAATATCGTTAAAAAACGAAGGCTATTAATGCCATGAATATATGAATATATGCCATGAATATATATGGTATGAAAAAGTATTTCCTACATATTCGCGGTTAGATGTCAACGTAAACATAACAGGGAAACAGCTAGGCTTGAAATGTCTTATACGAGTGTCCTTCCCGATTTTATATCCTTTTAAATTGATGCAACTTGTCAAAACTGATGCATAATATCTGGCACTAGACTTAATACAAGTTAGTATGAGTCATTCTCTTAATATAAGAATTATTCTCTCACCATACAAATTGGAGAAATTTCTGTACGGAAAGGTGTTTGAGGGTAAACATAGAAATATATAGAGGATAAATGTAGTTTTATAAGATGTCACTATGGAAATAATGCGCGGAAGTTCCTAGTTTTACATTTTAATTGTTTTGCATAAGCAAAAATAGAGGAGACTTTGGTAGAATTACGACGTTTATTATCAAAAGTCAAAGCGTTTATAGTCTCCATTGCACCCGCCAATCATTTCCTCTGTTTCGCGATGTAAGCATCGACGCCTTTTTCTAGAAAAGCTAGCGTACCCATGTGGTTCATAACAACCTCGTGAAAATCGCGAATGTCGAATGCTGAACCTGCAATGATATTATATGATAGTTAAAAAGAAACAAGTTACTAAGGGTTTATGTCAGTGTAATGTCACATGGCCTGTGAGAACGCGTTGAAAATCTCTCTCCTTACATACTAAGTAATCGAAGTTCCTAGTTTAGCAACCTGAAGTTTTCTTATGACTAAACAACATGGACAAAATTTCTGGTACTGGAACTTTCAATTAGCCATTGTAAAACACAATATTAAATCCCTTTATTAGCAAACCCTATACCAAAGGTTTTAGTTCTGATTAGGACAGAAAAGGACATTTCTTGGTAAAGCAAGGGAAATGAACAGCGTACCAAGCGCGTCGTTGGCTTTTTGTCGGAGCTGTTTGATTCGAAGTTCTCCAATCTTGTATCCACATGCTTGTCCAGGCCAGGTAATATACCGATCAACTTCCGACTCGATTTCCGAAAGTGACGACGCCGTATGCTCCAACATAAAATCAATCGCCTGTTGACGCGTCCAGCTGCCAAATAAAGGTAAAAACTATTGCTAAATCCGATGCCTTGATCTAGCAACTAGCCCAAATGTAATCAACGAGAACGGGTCCTTATTGCAGATAAAAAAAAAATGTCATTTCTGTTTTGAACTGATGTAAATTTGAACGCATATGTGGCTACGATAAAGTTGTGTGACTAATATTGGTTATTATTGAAAAAAATTTGTAACATGAACATTCCTGGTTTTCCGTGGAAACTTACTTGAACGCATGCATGCCTGTATCAACTACCAGACGGCAAGCCCTTAATATTTCTTGAGAGTAATGGCCGTACTTCTCGTATGGCGTATGATAAACTCCCATTTCATGGCCCAAAGACTCGCTGTACAAGCCCCAACCCTAGGATCAAGCCATGCGCATGGAAAATCGAATGCGCACCGTTGGTTAATATGTTTGTTACTTGACTTGTTTTCGCTGTTTCACCTTACAAAGGTACCTACTACAGATACGCATTATATATATATATATATATATATATATTAGTGAGAGTATGAAATGGCTTTACAGTAGGGTACAAATCGTCTTCAACTGCTGTGCAGGAAAGTTCGAAAAAGAAGTACTTTTATTTTTTATGATTGTTTTGAAACTGTTGTTAACTGAACGTAGATAAAGGCCGCAAAGACGGGCAGCGATTCAGAACAATTTCCATTGCTTTTTTAAAAATCGATCCTAATCGACAAGGACTTGTGAATAACGAAGCAGGAGTACAACGTGGGCTTCGGCTACAAGGTCCTAGGCTAAATAGCCTAAAAATACAGCTACTAGGGAACTTTGTATTACTAACTTAAGTGGCTCGTTAATTGTATCAAAAGCCGAAACTCTGAGGCTTGAATCTTGGAAATTTTACTAAACTTGATTTACAAACAACGATCACAAGGAATGTCCGAATTAGATAGCAACCCTACGAGGGCTACTATCTAATCCAACTGTAGGAACGCAGTCCACTAGCAAAGCTCTACGAGATTTCTGCAGAAAGTAGCGTGAAGGCTATAGGAAATCTTTTTTCCGACTATTCATTGTTACCGTAAAAATCGCTTTCGCTGCAAACTTGTGAACAAAAACCGCTTATGTAGAGTTGTATGTCAAGGTAGAACGAATATATCCTTACCCTTTCTGGTAAAAAATAAAGGCTTTAAGCTTGTTGCTTGAGTGTGTGGAAAAGATGGCAAGCAATCTTCACAGAAATAAAGTACTAAAGGTCCAATCAAATAAAATAGCTAAACCAAAAACGCAATTTCATCTTCTATGTATGCCTCGTGCTTCGAAATGAAAAATAATGTGGTGCAATATATATATATATATATATATAAACGGAGAAATCGCAATATAAAGCGAGTGGCTGTGGAACACTTGCTACTGGCGACCAAACGACGAAGCTAAGCTTGAATGTATTGTCTATATTCAGACACACGTGCATAAATGTATATACATTTAATTGAGCATCAATAGAATACAACCGGAATCAGAATAAAAAGAAAGCATGTAGTTACTTACCTCAATATACGCAGTATGTAAAGGAAAATGGGTAGGCATATCCGTATAGCGACGATCTTCCATGAGCAGCCGGAAGCTGGCCAAATCGCGTGTCTCAAGTAGACGAGACCCCTGGAGATGATGGCCTGGGTTAGCTTCATGTAAGGCCAGTGCTGGCATTATGTAGGTTGGCGAGCGACGAACGTCATTTCCGTTAATGTAAAACATACCTGGACGCGAACCGTCTACTGCACCCTGAAAGATCAAAGTATGGTTATGTTGGTATGCAGCACAGACCTTTGAGTCAGTATGACTTTAAACTGAGTGGTGTGACTAGTTAAAACAAACCAAAAGTTTACGATTGGTCTTCCAGCCAATTTTGCATCAAAATGAAAGATTGAAAAATCCGCTTTCCTTTATGACCAAGGTAACATACTTTTCAGAAAAAGTCGATATATCCTACCGGATTAAGCGTCTGCAGTTTTAGTCTTTGGATTAATATTTCTTTTGACAACATGCACGATATTATCAATAGCATTCACACATCAGACGACAGTGTGTACAGCATCACGGATGGTTGTTTCATGCAATTTAATAATACGAAAGAGGAATGGACATTAACGCAGTGTCTATGAGGAATAAACACCGAGTAAAACGCGGAGTAAAATGTGTAAACAAGCTGACGAGAAATAATTATAATTTATAAGATTATTATAATTATTATACATTATTATAATTAAGAAATAATTCTAAATATAATATAACGAGCCGAGATGCCCGTAATATTATGTTACTCACAATAGCCATTTACCGTAGAGTTTACATATCCATAGAGGTTCTTCAAAAGAATTAATGAATCGATTTTATACCTGAATGTAGTATGCAGCAGGTCCAGCAGCTCTTGACGCACTCACGAGTTCGAGATTTAACTTAGCTTGTGGCACAGTGCGGAAATATTTTGACAGTTGCGGTTGAATTCTTTCCTCGAGAATACACTTATAAAGGTCTTTTATCTCTTCCTGACTACCGAGAATGAACTGCGGATCCTGACGCATCTTTTCAGCAAAGTCCTTAGGCGTATCCTGGAGTCCCAGTTCAGTAATCACCTTTTTTAATAAAATTATAATATAACAAGTTAAAATGTGTTTACTATTTTATTGTACATTGTGTTTATCACCTTTTTCACCTGAGCGCAGTACGCAGCGCAGTTGACCCTTAAAGAACCTGGGCCTACAAACTTAAACTAATGCCTTAAAGTGACCCTAACGCGCGTCCTTAGACATGTGAGTCATTTCATCACCTAGTAGACTTCAGAGTGTTTGTATCCAATGTTAATTTACAGGATATATATGTACATCACCTTTTTGATTTCGTTATTGATTCGTGCAACCTCCTTTAATCCAATGTCGTGCACGTCAGATGGCTTCGCTGCGTACCCGAGATGGTGCTTAAGGCATTCAGCATAATACGCCTCTCCATTGGGCAATGAACTAACGCCTATATTCTTCCGACAAGCCGCTAGATACTCATCTCTAGGCAAATCAAGGCATAGGTACCATTAAGAAAACATTATAAACTCGCCATCTTTGATTAATCACAGCTTGCACGACCAAGTACCTCAGTTTTTTTAGCAAGTTCAATTATGCGTTGGAAAGACCCCACAGATGTTGGATGGTTTTGTGTGAATTTCAGGGGAAAAACGAACGCTCACATAATATAGATCAATACTAATACCGATCCGGTACTAACCTGATAAAGTCCCTTAAAACAGAAAGTCCTTTCTGAGCTTCTCTGATACCCTCGATAACTTGCATCTTCTGTGAGTCAGTTAGGGTGAGCTTACTCTCTGCAACCGGCCTATGATCAGTCACATTTGGTTTGCGTCAATTACACGTACGATATACTCAAAACTCCCACCGATATAGTAATTATGGTTATTTTCGGTGCGCTTAACTTTGGAACTGTGTGGTCTACCAGCTTGAAGCAAATAACGATGCAAGAAAATGAATAATAATAAAGTAGTAAGAGATCCTAGGTCAAAATTAAGATATTTTTATCAGCCAAAAGCCTGCAGGCAGCGTTATGGATTATGCACATGTGCTACGTACGTGTAGTAAGGCGTATTACTGGGCTCCTGATTGACTAGGTCTGTAAGGCTTTCTACCACATTTTTCTGAAATAACATCGAGAAGAAACAATCAGGTCTTGCTTGCCGTCGAGGAATTGCACGAACACTTTCTTTATTCTTCCTACAACTGTCACAAATATCGAACACATAAAATAATGGATCTTTTTGATTCGTAAAAAGTGAAATAGATCAACATTAACGGAGCTTTTAGAAGTGCATTTAACTGTATCTATTTGATTTTTATAAAGGCAATTGACTTTATAAAATAGCATTACGGGAATATAACAGAATGCATGCTAAATAGTGGCTCATTTTTTTTTAATAAATGGGGAAAAAACGTATCAGGTATAGTTAGACATTCAACTGTGACTTTTAAGGGTTATTCAACAATATCTCTACAGGTGATATTTAAATAGAGATGAGAGTAAATAAAAGGATTATATATACTTATGAAAAAAAAGTTGAAAATTTTGCAATGTTCCTAATTTAGCGGGCTTTGGACGTGTCACTTAAATAATTGTTAAACATGATCAATAGCCGAGGAACAGCCCGTGAACCGATGTTATGGTTAAGTTAAGAACCAACAGTAGTTTCGAGTGATTATGGAAGCTGAAAAACAAGAAAAAATAATCTATCTTTAAAACAATTTTGGAAGTGAATATTTTGATTTAAAAAAAATGTTTGACAGATCTAGACCGGCTACCTTTTGGTGAAGCTAAGCATTTCCACGTGAGTGTATTTAAATGCACCTTTGTTATCTGTGTACTAGGAGCTACGCGGAGGAATTAAAAAATCTCGGCAAAGAAACATTTGACTTGGAAATCTAACGAAGAACTAAGGATGAGTTGAGTGAATAAGCTTGACAACATTATTATGTAACTGTCTATTCTATAAAACTATTTCTATACTCCATGATACATATGGCGGGCAGATAGGAACACTAGTCATTTGTAGATATAAATTTTTATGGCCTGTCATTGCTGGCGTTATGTATCTATAATTTCAATGAAGTTCCTTTGAAAACAATAAGATGATTCATACTGAATCTTGTTGAACACTAAGCGGGTGAATTTACTACAGTAGAACAAGTGCCAGCGTTAAATAAGGCGTTAGCAGATATATTAATGCAATTTGTATTATGCTTATTACTGCAAGTGGATTAGTGTATGTCTACGTCTTCATACTTTCAGTTTCTCTTTAGGCACGCACCAATGAGATAGAATGCAATGTAAGCTCGCTGCGAATCCCTTCCCGCATAATCTCCACAACGCCCTCGATTTGTGCAGGAACGGCACGCAATCGTCGAGTCAACTTATTAAAGTCGTCCGCAGTTTCGAACTTCATATATGAGATAATTTGTGCTAACTCTACATTCAAACCTGCAGGCAGATAAAATAGGCCGTTAGTCATAAGATTCACATGCTTGCGTAGATTGCGTGCGTCCATATTTATGCTTGTACATTACGGACTATCTGCCGTTGTGTACTGGCGTAATTAGTCAAGAAAAAGTTTTTCTAATGTTAATGGATACCGGTGATAAACCACTGCACCATGCTAACATCATTCGCCAAGAAATGCTAACTTAAAAAATAACACATTTATAACCTTGCTTTTAGTGTTCACGAATTCATGGTAGGAAATTACTAACCGTCGATTCTCGCCAACGGAAAGACGTAGGACTTCGTAGCAAAGCCGTCAAGATATATCTGTAACATCTCTATAAACAGATCTAGATCCACTAATGATGATAAGCAGGTGGCTTCGCATTGCTGAGCTTTATCAAGACGAAGCTGTTTAGCTCGTTCTAGGAGACTGACAACCTTAGTACGGCGTGACTCGAACGAAGCCAGGCTGTATGACTCCAGCTGCACACAGATACGCATGCAAAAAAAGGGCGATTCGTAGTGTTGTTGTCGGGCTTAGCATGTCGTTTCTTTGAATTGAAGCTTACTTTAATTGCATTGGAAAATTACTAGTAATTTATGCTGAAATATGATGTGCATTTTTTTAAATTGTGTTTTTGTCATAAATTGCATATTCAAGCAGATGTGTATGTTGATATGAACTTGGGCGCAAACAATAATAGGATAACGGTGGTCGAAAAGCATACGAAAAATGCTGACCTGGTCATCGTATTTGTGGATTCCAAACATCGTTGCGAATTCCGGTGAATCTTGAAAACGCCACTCAGTAAATTCAGAGAAAAGCGCTTGTTCAGTAGAGTTCGGCTGAACCATAGTGTTACCGCCCGCCATTTTGACCGCGTGTGAGACGAACAAATAAAGAAACACCCTGTGAACACCTGAAAGTAAAATGAAAGATTCCTAGTAATTTAAAACAATAGGCGTCTGTCTATTGGAGACCCTGAAATAATGTGCGCAGATGTACTTCAGGTAATATGTACAATATGACTAAGTAATGCAACGGTTGACTATCAGCTTTGTTTTTTTTTCCAATTCACATTATATACTGTTTGGATGCTTCATTAGATGAAATTTCAGGCACATGAAAGAGAGAGAGAGTCGTACGAGAAACTTTTCTCAGATGTCTATCCAAGCATATTATGACGAGTAATGCTCTTCATGGCAAAATAGGATCGCTACGGAAGTCCTATTTAGAAAATGTATCACCAATTTAACAGGAGTAAAATGCAGGACGCAGCCACACATATGATCGTAGCTAACAAGTTAGGAACCACAGAGTTTACCTGACCCGATGGAGCTGTATTCTGAGATCGCGAAACCGATAATTCACTGTGGGTAATTTTTAACCTTTTCAAAGGGCTGAGGAATATACACGTGGTCGGCGCATGTGTGTGTGTGAACCTTATACGTACCGCCGTAAGGCTTCTGGCCAATAGGCCTCAATAAAATTACGGCACAATGATCACATCCTCTGTAGAGACGATTGTGCTGGAAAATGCATACGGTTTATCCTCTTTTTTTGGTTATAAGGAAGGAAAAGCAGCCCGGAACTTTACTATACAATTTTATTATTTCTGCATTACTCGGATTTTCCATACATGGGGAAAAATACTGTCACTCAAACGGTAAGAATACTTTCTAATTTAGCGCGCCGTGCTACTGTAATAACAGATAATAATGATAATAATTTAATTCTACTAGAAATTTAAGCATTTTTTAGCAAATAATATTTGTTCTACTTTAAACTATATGGAAAATGATACCGAGCAGTGAAAATATTTTAAATCATTCACGTATGAAAACATTATATACAGTTGTGCTTTAACTCCTTATCATCTCAGAAAAACAGCTTTCGAATGTGTATCAATTTTCTAAATCTAGATAAAGAGCTTTCCTTATTTCTATTTATGATAAAGCCTAAAAGAGTAGATTAAAACAAGTAATTGATATTGACCTGTTGAACCTAAACAAGAAATAATCGACCGAATAGTTAGTAAAACTTTCAGGAGATGTCGGAATATTAGTATATATCTACACGATGGTTGTAATGAGCTAGTCTGTAAAGCTAATTTTTTTGTAGATACAAATACCTATGCAGTATATTTAAATACTATATGTTAGACTAGAGTAAAAACCCACAGACCTGTGCATTACGTTGCACAAAGAAAGCGGTCCTCAAATTCGTCGACTAAAACATTCAGGCTGTGTATATATAACCTTAAAGGCCTATTACCTCAATGTGAATTTGCTGGGAAGCAACTGATACTTCCAAAAAATTGTTATTTACCTGTCGTCCTAAGCTAAAGTTGTAGTGCTATATTTATTGAAACTAAACACGTGAAACTGAAATTAGATAAAAAAAAACTCACTTCCGGTAATGCCGTTCAATTTCGCTTCAGACGCTATATCTATATACTATAAATTTACATTGATAACTATTTCATTAAACTTATGCTGATTTATTTCCGAATGCAAAAAGATAACGCTATCACAAATTCGGAGCAACAATGAGAAACGCCTATTAATTAATTTTAATGATCACTGTTTTTTTCGACAAAATATATAACATCGTCACGAATTATTTTTTCATACGAAAATGTTCCCCAAGAAAAGGGTGCATTTGGATTCTAACTTACTGTCTCTGCTCAAGCCTATGCTAACGTCGAAGCGTTAAGTGTTGCCTCGTACAAGATTGCATCCGAGATCTATCTGTTTTGCTTGACAGACATTTTAAGCGTTATAAGCAACGGTTCTCGTCAAAGCAGGTTACGTAAATAAATGTAACAGAACCAAGTTTTCACACTTTGGGCGTCGGAGCTTCGTTTTCGTAAATATAGAAAGTAGCTAGGAAAACGCATCAAAATGAACCTACTCAGTGTTTCGAATAAAATGGTGCAAATGCCTCGACAAGCTTTGTAATGTCAGACAGCTATATGTGCAAGACGAGCACGCGACGTAAGCAATAACAGAACATTACAAAGGGACAGACAGGTCTACTTACTGATCCTCTCAGCTGATCGCTGTATGGCCACTTCTTGCGCGTAAATGCCAACCCTATTATCTTTAGAGTTTAAACTGGGCAGCGCCAAAAACGACTTCTCCAGCATTAATGAAAACTTTAGTGTGATTTTGACGGACTTTAACCCCCCAAGTATTTAGTGTTATTTGTTAACATGCAACAATAAGTTCAAATCGTACATCGGGAGCATAGTTATACGACGTGGTGTCTTGTAATGACCCCCGAAAGCTCAAAAGAAAAAGCATTAAAGAGAAATGCTTCAGCGTGCTAACCTCTAACTTTTTCCATTGCTTAGCTAATCATACGATTCTTAACATCTGAATTTTGTTTTGGTATGACAACAATTTTTATTATGCTGTATTCTAAATCGAGAGAAATCTATATATTTTTTATATTATGCGAATATATATATATATATATATATATATATATATATATATATTTGCATACAAATGAATCCCTGGTCTAAATTTGGGCTGTTACAATACTCACTCTGTACAACAAAGGTACTGTTTTATATGCTTTAAGGTGCTAGGGCTATTTATTGTTAATCTTTATCAAACAGTGCTAAAATAAACATTCGAATAGAGTCTCAGAGAAGTTTTTTCTCAGTTAAGGCATTGCATGCGCTTTATTTTGCAAATACGAATGAATACCACTCAAAAAACAAACTGGATTAATTAGCTGGATGACGATCCGTGGCTAAGGTATACCTGAAAACTTTTCAATAGAAAAAAGTAAAACATTGCCGAACTAAAATTTGGCTCAAACTCAGCAAAAACTTGCTGATCGTTATGCAGTGACTTGACAAACAGTTATGAGTTGTCTTTGAGGAAAAAAAAAGTAGTGACGTGAATTGGCTTGGCAGGTATACATAGAATTATATCGTTCCGTTCGGCTAATTTACATGGGCCGAATATAGACCTGTTGATTGTGTTATCCTTCTCAAGCATTTTTCGGTATATAAGACTATTCAGGTAATGTTTTTTGGGATAGAAATTTAGGTTATATTGGAAACTTGGGTATATTTCTTGGAGCTATTCATATCTTTTTCTGGATCACATGAGAAACATCATTTTCAATCGTTCGTAACAATTCTGTGTAGAAACCTGTTATCGTAGCTATAGGTTGCTTAGTGGGGGGCGAAATGCTGGGCATCGACAAAAAGCCGTATTTTTTTGTGTGCTTTGTAGGGTCCATATTACATCAAGGTTTCTGGTTTTTGACAAAATTACATACATCTGAAAAATTTGACAGTATCCCGTTCCCAGATTTTCTGTTCGGGCAATAAACGAATTGTTTGCCGTCCGAGGTCCTCATTGACTATGGATTGTTCACCAGGATGGGATATATCTTTTAAATTTAAAGTCCCTTCGTTGAGCTTAACTTTCCCTTCAAATAGTCTTGTAAGTTATACAATTCCCGTTGCACACAACAAAGATATTTCACGCTGCTTTGACTGTTTTTTTAGCCTTGGCAAAAGGCAAAATAGAATAAGTGTGAAAAATGCATCTTTGGAGCCTGAGTTCAACGCAAAATTCCGTTCACTGTAACAAAAAAAATGTAACCCTTTCTAGCTTAGATGGAAGTAAACAAACGGTGAAATAGTACGAAGAGAGAAAATGGTAAAAACAAACCGGTATTATTTAAGTCATAAGTATCCGGTTTAAATTGATACGAGATTACCTGGCATAGGGGTTAACTTCTCTCAAAACGAGAGAATTGTTGTAGCGGTTTCTCTAATTGCAACTACTAAAAACCAACAACATGCTACAAAGTTAAAGTTATGGACAATGGACATTTTCGACCACGAAATTTTCCAGCATCGTAAGAGGCGTTTGTAATGACACCAGTGCTTATCCTGTCCTGCAGTCCTCTAACAGTTTTCCAAATATAATAACTTTTACATTTGGGGTAACTTTTATCTACAAGCCCGTTGTATTTGCAATGTGTTGAACGAAATTTAACCTGTTTTTAGCCTTCAAGTGTGGATGTCTCTAAAGGGAAAAAGCGTATCTTTAACAATTAGTCTATTTAGCTGGAATCAAACAGCTGTCGAAGTAGCATGGGATTCTCTGTCATGTAGAACAAGGACAATATGACTAAAATGACTGCTCGAATGGTTTGGTAGATGGTAGATCTTGGATCTAGAGGATGCATCCCATCCTGACCGGCCTTTCGAGCTCGATGAGTTTATTGACCACGAAAGTAAGCGGCGAACGTTCGAGCATCGACAGGTGTCGTTGATGTAAGCAATTTTATCAGAAATAGAGAATCTGAAAGCAGCACAGAATGGGCAAAGCGGACCAGAAAACACCGCTTTTTATTGATCTTCAGCGTCTTGGCAATGAGCAACGCGCAGTCACACTGAGACCTTTCATTACAGAATTGTTATGGATGACAAGATGCGAGATTTCCACGTCGATATGAAACAACGAAAAGAACGGCTAGTTCCGGAAAATATGTCGGAGCATAAAGTTAAATCATACATCTATTCTAAAAAAAAAAACAACACTTTGTATTAGGTGGGTTAGACTTATTTTATACACCGAAATGGGCTTGACAAGCAGAAAACGATAGACAAAAATCTAAGTATGGCCCAGTTACATCCACTGAACGAAGCTTTCCAAAGGAAAAGGCTTGAAAGACAAAGCAAAAATCATCCTTTTCCACGACAACCCAGGGCCACAGAAAACAGGAATCGTTAAAGTCACTTTGCAAAAATTTGAGTAGGTTCTTGTTTCTTGAGATCCCGCGCTGACAAATGCTTTTTTTAATTACTGCAAGACTCAAATTTGACGCTTGATAATGATGACGGAACGACTTCTTCGACACTATACCTGACAATTCTTAGCCGGAGGCAATGAATAAATTGGTTGAGAGGTGCGAGAGGGCATGCCATACATTTATTTGTCGCTAGAGTTTGAGTAAAGCGCCACTTTTTTGTAAGATGAAAAAAACTGACATTATTTTTGTAGATATTTAATAAAACGGTGAAGTACTTTAATTTACTTGACTACTTATGCCGGGTTTAAAGATGATAGTAGAACTGTCAGAAAAATTGTTTATAGAAAATCCAATTTAAAGAATAGCACCCTACATTTGACAAACTCATTTTCAGTTGTATAATAACAAATAATTAGTCTTACTTTGTATAAAAGCTTTGCCGAAATAACGCAAACGACTGATTCTTTTAGTCGAATTGATGTAACAGGCTGGCGCAAGTTTAAGATTTGGATCGATTTTGGTGAAAAATCTTATAAAAATGAAAAAATCACGAGTTACATGGCTCAGAGCGTCACTATAATTCGCGTGTTCAAACGCTCTGCAAAATTTTCAATGATAATAAAGCTGCTCTTTAAAAAATAACTAGAAGAAATAATCGTTATTAATTATGGTCGATCTTTTAATTTTTAATATGGCGCGGTTCAAGAAGTTTTTGTGGCCACATTTTTATGGACTATGCGGATAAAGCCAAAGGCCTGTTCTTATATTCAGTGCCCACTAACTATTAACGAGGCTAGTGAATACTGAAACAAGCCTTAGTTTTAAAGGACAATAGTGAAACATAATCAAATATCTCTATACATGCGGTAGCTAGGCTATGGGGTGGCAATATTGATGAGGGCTAACTGTAATGTACGCTTCATCCGAAAGAGAAAAACAGTAAAACTAAAAAGTAAACTGAAAGTGCTGGGTATGCCTAGCTTAGCGTGGAGCATACAATGAGGACTACATCAGTGGAAAAGGTTTTTACTAAAAAATATTAGGAAAAATCAAAAAGCATTTTGCGTACGAGGCTTTTTGCTTACATTCGTAAAAAACTGAACCTTGTTTGGTCGGACTACCAAAGTAATCGAGCAATAGGCCCTCCTGGACTAATCGAGTGATTCCTAACTCGTGTATTCAAATAAGCATGCTCAGTAACATCGTAGTACTAGCTTGATAGCTTGACATGCATTTCATTGGATAGCCTCTGCAATATCCGATATTTTCGAAAACGTGTTTAGCTCTTGTTTTTTGTTACCAAACGCGCGTTATCATATCAACGGATAAACATAATGGATGAAAAAAATTGACTACATTTTGAAGTCTGCTAAAACAAGTGACTGCTAGAAGCAAAATAGATTTTTATATTGTTTTTATGCAATAGTTATCCATAAGGTCAACTTAACTTCACTTACTGTACATAACTGAGCTGCATTTGTAGTCCTTTCTGACGGTAACTTGACGAACACGGTCCTTTTTCGACCTACTAATTTACATTCTACAAGCAAGCTATTTCTTCTTCATACTCTTCCTGTACTGCTCTAACCAAGAAGAATTTCGGGAGTCCGGTCACAGCTATCAGCAGTTTATCATCTATATAATCTAACACGGTGGAAAACGGACAGTCACGCATTACGTAGATATGCCAATATTCAAAAAATTCCGCCTCCTGGAAAAAATTGTATTAAGATGGGATGTTTCCTTAATTTATTACGTACTCGAATTTTATTATTATAATTCGTTTTCAGGTGAGAAAACTCTTCATACTGATAAGCCGTGCCTTCTATTTGCTTAAACTTTTAAGCTGCTTTACTGTACTAAACCGCTTATTCCCTACCAACTGCCTTTACATATTCATTTCCGATTGTTGCGTGAAGGACCTACACGCTTTGTTTGGTGAGTATGAGATTAGCAGCGCAAACCTGACATAAGTATAAAATCAAAAGCTAGCTCTATGGTATTTGACTTCAGAAACAGCTGAACCGTCCATGCAGTCAGGCGCGGACATTTTAAAACTGGTCAGTTGAGATGAGTTCGTATCCCCTTCAGTTGTCATCTTATACGTCGACCATCGTCGTGATGGAACGTTAATTAAATCCCGGACGAGAGGCAGGGCTCTGAAAATAGCGCGAGGCATCGTGCGTGTGAAACTCTATGTTTTCATATTAATCATTCTGCACCCAGAGTGAATGTTGCTATTCAAATAGCTGGTTATGACTACTGAAGTACAAACAGCAAGGTTGAGGATGATATTTTAAGCTCCTCAGAACAAGAATAAAGTGGCTTCTAGTTATTTAAAATTTCTACAGCTTTAATCTATTCATTTCTAAAAAAGTGTGCTTTAGATCCAGGCTTGAAAAAAAAACTCTGGTCTTTTCAATCTGTCGTAACCATCTAAAGCGGGCTGCAAAGCTTAAAAATAGTCGGTAGTTATAACAAGACGGCCATATAATACTGGACGCGGCGGTTAACGCTGAGATTTTCTACAGAAACCGACAAAAAAGTTTTGCAATAAAGTTCAAGTTTAACGAAATTATCAGTCTATGTTATATATACCGTATTATCAGTAACTGCAAGTAGCCGTGGAAGAAAATTTATTTTAGACACAAGGAGTGCTTACTATGGATAGTTAGAACTCAGAATAGAGAACCTGTATTGCACTCTTTCAAGTCGTTTTTCAAAGCTACAAATATCTTTTATTTATTCGTTGAGAGAAGCAGTGCGAAACGTTCCGCTCCTTAAATACAAACAACTAATAAGCCATTATCATCACCTAATTATTATAAACTAAATTCGTTAGTGAGTTGAAAGGATATGTAGTGGCTATATGACAGAAATCTGTCATTCTCTCCGTGCAGATTTATAGATGAGCCTTGCATAAATAAAGAATAAAACTATGAACCATATATTTACAATATATTTTTATTGTTTGCTGTCATATATATCTTTCTTTAATCTGTACATGAATACCTTGTTGTATATATATATATTATCTTCGGTAATTGGATGCCATTTGATGCCGCGTGTAGGAAGAGGTTGTTTTTGAAGCCCGTTCTCTACCTGGACTTGAGAATTAACTATATATATATATATATATATATATATATATACATATATAGGAGTTTTTCTTAATTTTTCTGTTCTATCGTCCCTTGTCCCATACGAGTGGTGCGACACCTCAAAGGCGACTACAACAAGTCTTCATAATTCATAATAAGACGATTGTAATCTTGTTATTCTAATAATAATTGTTTCATTATCATATCGTATAATGTCCTGCTAGTCTTATGTTGATCAATTTTTGTTATCCTACTTATAGGTGAAGAAGCTATTTTTAATTGTCTTCCTACGTTGCACAACGTTACTTTCTGATAGAGTCTTTGAATATTTAATATCTGGTAGGGCCGAACGGCGTACCAGAGCCCACAGCCTTTTTTGTGTGAGAACTCAAACAGGCGGGAAGGTCTCCCCTTTTCCGGCCACGCTAGTCGAAGGCTCTTGGAAACTTTTCGGTTCGTGAGAATTATGTCGAGCTTTCACAGTCGTTATGTATAGTATCTCCTTGCTTTACTCTCTCTCTCTCTCTCTCTCTCTCTCTCTCTCTCTCTCTCTCTCTCTCTCTCTCTCACGCTCACGCTCTCTCTCTGTCTTTCTCTCTGTCTATCTCTCTATCTATCTTTCTCTCTCTCCCTCTATTTATCTCTCTCTCTATCTATCTTTCTCTCACTCTCTCTCTCTATCTCTCTTTGG
>NW_019214823.1:0-52200 GCF_002532875.2 Varroa jacobsoni
ATTCCTTTTTTCTTTCCTTAGGGATATTGTAACAATAGCTCCGGATATATATATATATATATATATATATATATATGCTATTGTTAGTACATGTACAATATCCCTAAGGAAAGGAAAAGGGACAGGCGTCGCCTATTATTATTATTATTGCTACTATTGTCAACACAGGGGCCCTGTAAATTACTTGTAGTCACTCACTCTAGCCGATACAAAGAGATATTGACGCTTCGACATGCACACAAGATCGGCGACACAAGGTGCTCACTTTTTCTCCCTTGTGTGTGTTTACAGTTGTATTAACATTTCTTATTATTTCAAAAATGTATTCAAATAAGTTTGTCAAATTCAATAACGAGAATTTGCAAAACGAGTCTCATATTTTCTATCCTACACGCGGACCTACTCCTCAGGAAACCCGAGGGCTTGTTGAAATGGGGTTCTAATATTTTCGAAAAATAAGAAGCTATGACTGGAACAGCTGGAAAAAAGAGACATTGTGCATACCTTAAATCCCCGGTCGATGCAATATGAGGGTAGAATTTTAAAAACTATCGCCTTCGCTGCTTTACGTAATACCCTCCATTAACAAAGCTGACATCGGCAGTATAGAGATATCTATTTGTCAATCGCAAATATTAAGCTCTAAACAAGCGATGCCATAACGTCACATTTTCAATCCTGGCAGCAATAAGATGATGATAATAATATTTAATCGTTTTGAAATCGTTACCATAGTGATTGAATGGTTAGTTCCCGGTACCCTGACCTGTTGTTGACGTGTTATTTGCTTGGCGACCCCAAGTCATGTCATTGTCGATTGGACGAAACTGTCCCCATTGTCACCTGTACGAAAACGTCGGCCGTAAATAGAAAACAGAACACGCTAACATGCAACCCCATCATTTTTGCTCCAAACTGGCGGCAAAAAATTCCGTTAAGAAGGCGAATAATAGCATAATCACATGATGGATTTTGATACTATATAAACACAACAATCACAAACAATTCGGCAGTATTATACGGGCGTCTTCTCTAAGGAAATCGTATATATCGCATAACTAAACATGGATTATACATTTTACAGATGCTGTGTACAGACGAGTCAAAACTGTATCTCATAATCATCATTTACCTCAATCATTATCATCAATTACCATCAATCATTTTACCACCTTATTACCTATTTAAGTGAGGATTTGCTGTCATCGACAAGCAATGGCGAGAGCTGTTCTATTATATGTGTGTTGGTTTTTCGTCAGGTCAAACCTAAAACAATCCATAGATACATGTATGCACATTTTCATGTATACGTAATATACAACAAACTTGCTTCGTTTCCAGTATATCTATGTCAGCTCGTCGATTGGATCGAATCGACAAAGATGGTCAACAATCGCTTAACAATATTCAGAACGAGAAATCAAGAGCATTTTCTTGATAAAAGGGCGCTCATACAGCGATAGAAAAAAAACGTTTAACGCATTCGTCATCTGTCAGTTAACCTTGCATCATTGTTTTCCAATAGGCCATCATCGGCTAGACCACTAGCGTCATTACCTTACTTTTAAATAGGCCATGATTCGAGTCCTACCCAACGAACACCAAACATGCTTTGTGTCGACGCTTAGAATTGATGAAAAGCAAACATACAAATCAGCCTAATAGACCGGTTATAATTTATTGCACAACAATTGATGAGCATTTTAAAAATCGAAATGACCTCTTGTCCAGTTTTGCGTTCCTTTAATTACATATATAACGTATGCTTTGTTCAATGGCATTTCGCCATGAATCTAACGTTGGACATTAAAAAGATGGTAAAATGGTGTGAAGCGGGATGGTTTGGCAAACATACAAATAGATACAGGGAGTGGGGCATCTGAATTGAAAAAGTTCCTCATAAACCGTTCCTAAAACTGTATCTAAGCAAAAATGAATAATTCAATAGCATTTCTTACATATGTTAGAAGTGCTGTTCCCGACGACCCTGGATATCTAAGGGAACGATAATTTAGCGCAGTTACGATTTCAATTCAATCCCTTAGAAATTTCCGAAATATTCTTTCCTTAGTCTGCAAATAGCCGCACGTGAAGCTATATCGGTATGCCCTAATTTGTATAATATCGTCCGAATACGCCACACATAAACAATTCCGGCGGAATTAAGTTTCGAGTTAATAACAGACTAAGAAATCTCAAAAGAGCTGAAAGTTGGAGCTGATTTAAACGATCCAGTTGGCAATGTATACTCTCTTCCCCGAAACGGGCGTTAACATCAGTATCAAAAATTCAGGTATAGCAAAACTGGTTTCATGAGTCATTTCGATGTACTTTCGAGCCTAATAAAAATCTCCCGGTTTGTTTCAGAATTTTTTCTCTCGTATTTTTCACTAGCCAAATGAAATCTGGCAACAACGTAGACCGTCTACTTCAAGCAAAAAAAACGTCTTCAATCTTGGTGGTATTTCATCCAGCGCGGAAATATTATGTAACAGTTGATACTCGTTCAAGTTCGAAAAACCACACACTGCTTTATTTTGTTGTTTTGTTCTAGGTTCTATGACTGGTTCCCTCCTGGCAACAAGAATTGAAGGTGAATGCCCACACTCTATGATGACAAGCAGCTTGCCAGATATCGTCCGAATTTGAATGCTTCATAGTGTATACAGCTAGCTGATAACTTTACCTTTTTTGGACCAAAATTCACGTATGCGTACATATATATATATATATATATATATATATAAGCTTTTTAGTCAACCCCGGAAGATTCTTTGACCACTTGGAGTCGTGCAAAAGGCCTACAGATTGACCGAATCAAGACAATTTGGTTTTCTGTATTTTTTACGACGGTTCCTGTAATGACTATAATAATGCAACGTATAATATAAACGATGCCGTTGATGCTCTGTACAATATTCGACGATGCAATCTATCACTAGGAAACGAAATAGTGGCGGAGGAAACGGAGGTAGAAAGGGAAGAAATGTGTTAGTAGCACGGGATTCTCATTGCGGTTCATGCATCGTTTTCCGCGTTGCGTCTTGCATCTGTCTTTCCTGGCATTTATACGGCTTCGCGTCGCCTCTGACCTCTGACGTCTTGTATTATCAATGGTTCTCGATCGTCTCCATACAACTAGTGATCGTCATTTCCAGTGTGTTGATACCTAAATATGTTCTACTCAGGGGATTTTCAAATGATATGCGGTATTTTCCACAGTTGTCGCGTATACTTATAACTAATTATTGTTGAGACTTTGGGAAAGATGCTGAAGGTTACCTATGGCTAGATACCTATTTTTACATACCATTCTATCAATTCATTTAGTAAGCTCTGTCTTAGGCCGAATGACGCATCGTCGGAATCAATCGATTTCTTTGGTTCCGCCTGGTCAAAGTTCACGCCGTTCGCTATTCAGAAGTCGCAAAATCCCGTTTATATACATGTACAGGAATAACAGTGCATGTGAACGCGTGGTCTGTCCATCTTACTACAACCATATCAAGAAGATTGTAATATAATGAGATTAGTCATCCGTCGTGATCAGGAAGATTTAAGGAAATCATTCATTTGAATTTTTGGCTAACTGACAGAAGACGCGGCCGGTAAAAAGAAAAGGATCATTATATAAGCAAATTCAACGACACTTTTGGTTCTCAATTTCGCTAAGCGCATTATTACGTTTTGTGGAAAGAATCTGATATTTAGTAGGTAAACTCGCCGTCTCTTGTAGTCAAAAATATGCTTCATATATTTTCCTTTGTCCGTCGTCACTAAAATAATTTGTCCTGTGTGCTCTGTGTGCCCTCATAAAACATGTTGTTTTCTTTCATCCGTTGCACATGGCCAAGATGTCAATGATTCGCTTACAATAGCTGCCTGGCGGTAAGCGGAACCATCGTACCATAGACATTTTCCAAATTCCCAAGAGGCTCTACTAGACGAGAGAAGCCGCTACGTCAAGATAGCAGCTAGCTGGAGCGATTCGTTGCCAGGATTTGTCAGGTACGCCAAGGAGCTGAGAATGCCGGGTAGGTGCTAACCCATTCTTCTCGTGGTTTCGCTATATTTACCATCCATGTCAGGTGGCAATTTACCGTTTGTTCAACATATTTCTTCGAAACTTTCGAAAGGGCGCGTTAGTGTCATTGGGAGTGGGGTGAGGTCAGCGAAAAAGGAGCAAGTTAGGCTGCTAGTGTCACCCAAAGGGTCTTCAAGATATGATATAACTTGGACGTGACCGGATGCTTGTGATTCTCTATGTTACATAGCACGAAACATCTAATTCTGACAAGCTCAATGATGTTTCATTATATGCAAAAAAAAAAAGGGGGTTTGTAGTGATATTGATGCTGAAGGGCCCTAATATTGAGGGCTTCCGCAGCATTCCCTAAATAGCAAAAGGAAAGTTACAAAAAGTGCAACCTAGTAATATACAAAAAGTACATTGAGAAAGCTGTCGTCTATGTTTCCTGCAAGGAAAAGTCTTATTTTCACTCATCAGCGGGCACAGCCGTTCGTAGAATGTCCCTTCTCCGCGCTCTACCTATTAAAACGGGCAAGTTCTCCCATCTCGTAAAACTCGGCGCATGGCCACCAAGTTAGAGGCGGAGACTTGCAGAGTTGGAGAAAAGATTCCATGGAAGGATTTTCTAAACTTCTCCCTCGATACTTTTTTGGCAAACATTTTTAGTGACTCAAAAGCTTACCAGTAACGCCCGTATCCACCTTTAACCATGTTATGTACCGTTGTCTCTATGTTCAATGGCTTGGGTTGGGCTAAGCCTATCTACTCAACTGTTTACTGGGCTTGTTGTTGGCAGAACTCAATAGCTAGGCGAGTTCTACTCTAGCCGCTGCGACGATAGTTACTTAATAAAATCAACGTCGGACTGGGTACAGCTATTTAAACACATTATATGATGATTTATTTATTTACTAGGCTTCACATCTCCTTACATGAAAGGGTGACTTAGTTTTCCTGACTTTGCCAAACTGGAATCGTTAAAAGCATCTTAGAGTTGGGCATCCTTATAGCAATGGGCAATGCAAAAAAATCGTAATGGATTCAGTATGTTCGGTGAAGCGAAAAATACACTTGCTGCATACGTATGTGTGTTTTGCATCACCAATAACCAATAGCTTCTTAGATGGGATCTTGGAGAAATTGAAACTGCAACAAATGGACTCAAAGCGCCTTTTATCCTCAAGCGGCCCCCGAGTCGGACAAGAGCGAGGTAACGCACCGTACCCCAATTTGTTTATTGCCTAAGGAAAAAATCCCTACAGCTTTCGGTCGGATAGAATAGCCCTCAACAGGTTGCGAGTCATGTCGATAAATCTAAACCGATATCGCCTGAGGCAAAAAATTCTGTTAACATACTGAATAGATGATAGTAATGTTAACAAAAATATATAATAGTAAATAAATACATCACAGTCTAGCTAAATAGCGGTACATTTGTAGGCCGTTGCCAATATACACATCTTTCTTGAGGGATATTTGTAAAATTTGAATATAATATATATATATATATATATATATATATATATATATATATACAACTATATTATCGAAAAACGGTAGAATGTTCCAATTTGAACAAACTTTAGCGGGTTACTTGCTTTAGCGGGCATGCGTTCACACGCTATTACTGGTATCAGAAAATAAGTTCGTTATGTGTCGTTTTAGGAACTTAAACTGCTTGTAAAGATTTGATACACGTGAATCGTTTTGAAAAGCAGAGTAGCAGTTGCCAATTGGGTCGTCCAGCTCTAACGTTGAATTTCGCTCGAATGTTTCGTATTTGAGCGACGCCCTAATGAAAGTACGCCTTTGAATATTGCTTGAGGCGCGGTTACTATTCAAAAGTTTGTTGCGTGTTAAGGAAGGAATATGTAGATAATGATTAATGAGTTATTTAGATTTTGGGTAAATGATGGTTATAATAAATAGACATGATCGTTAGGCGTAGCCCTCCTAGCATAGGTTAATGTTTTGAGACACATGTTGTTCCTCAGGTAGAACGCTAAAAACAACTTTTAGAAAGCTATTCGGATTCAGATGCCCACTATATATATATATATATATATTGGATTGTTGAAAAAGTATTGGCCGTTTAAGCTAAAATAGAAACAAATATTTCACACATTTCAAAATGCTATTACCAGATACCGCCTGATTTTCTGTAGATTTTCGCAAGTAGAAATATGATTAAGTAAACTCGTTTGCATATATTTGTATGGCACCTAAACAACGAGTTCGATTTTGTAGCTAGCTCTCTTTAAATCATTTAAAACTGTTTTGCGGTGGAGATTTAGTTCTTCAGCGATGTCATGGCTACTCTTGCAAGAATTTCATCAATATTTTCGGTTATTGGTTAAGCATTATAAGAATCATTGTTTCCCACGAAATTTCCGGGCTGCCTTTTCAGATCACCCATTTTAACCATAGACAGTAATTTTTCACGCCTGTATGTCTTTATTGGAGCAAAATTGGATCATATAGTATTTTCCCAAAAATCTCATTCCCTATTTTAAAAAAGCACCCTATTTTAAATGCGAATAAAAGATGTTGTTAGCACAGTTAATACTGTCAAATATCAGCTTTTTAATGCCATTTCACCAACGCCTATCTCAAGCTACCTGAGACTCGAATATCATCTCTAATAGCTGGAACAACGGAAAATACTTCTTCAACCATTTACGATATTTGGCTTCGCTAAAAAAAATATGACGAGTGCTTTTACTGCATGTGCCAACTAATTTCAATATCAATTTTGTAACGCTACGGTGAATTTTATTAGTTATTATTGTGTGTATTTCTGAAACTTGAATCAGCTAAAAAAAAAAGAGTCAAATATTTTTTCACCTGCTGCTAATCTTACAAAATTAATTTTAGGTAATTCCGTTTGAGTTCACAAACGTGGCCACAATAGTTACCCCTTCCTCGTGAAACGCTAGGTAAATGGATTGTACAGATTTCATGCATATAATTGTTGTATGTATATGATGATATAACGTAAAAACCTATTGGAATATATTGATAGAAATGGCGCTGATTCCTAGCTTTCGTGTTAAAAATGATGCTGCAATTTAGCGATTCGTACGCCCTCTGAAGACAACACGGTTGGTGTTCGTAAAACCCCATTCTCGTTATAAATTCTACTGCAGGATCTTGGTACGTTCCGTATTACTTTTGAAATACAAGGAACTCCGGATATTATCATTAAGTCATTAAGTTGCCCATTTCCCAGCGCATCACAGCAATGTATAGCGAGATTGCATGTATTATCCATGTATACTGTTATTAATAGTTTAATTTACCACCTTTGTGTGACCCCTTACGACCCCCCTGCGAGCAATTACTAGCGTGATCTCTTCTTTGTTCCAGGATTAAGCCTTGCTCCAAGTATTGGCACCGATATCCTATGAACTAAGGCTTACGTATGAGGCCGGTTTTTTCGTTTCGGGACAGGACCTTAAACCACTATGGCTCGTCTCTTTTCGAAAGTTGTGTGGCAGTGTTAATTTTCGATTCGCTCTCCAGTTTGAGTTCGATGAGACGCTGCTTTAATTGTCAAGTTAGTCCTGATAATTGACAACCTTCCTACGGTAAAAATATAAAATAATTAAAATATTAAATAACCAAAGAAACATTGAGGGTGCTCCGTGAACAGCCAAAAAGCGATGGAAGAAGGAGGTGGACAAGGGATAAAGGACCTAGAGGATAATTAAGAAGGGAAATGGAAAACGAGAAAGAATAGGTGGCGGTGCAATCCAATGCGAAGAATGCCTTACAGGAACAAATGCTTAAACCTGATAACAGTAAATGAGAAGGCTCCCTTTAGAAAGAATGTAGAACTTTTAATCTAGAAAAATGGGTGCATAAAGACAAAGATCGTACGCAAAAATCCCTAAAATCCTAAAAAAATACATCGAACGTAGTCTTGTTTGTGAAGGATAATGACAAAAATAACAAATCTCTAAAATAGAGCTACTGGCGTAATCAAACTAGGATCCCCTACAACTCCCCGTAAGAAAAAAGGTAATAGAGATCGTCAGGTGTAATTTAGGAATAGATGGCGCTGAGCTTGATGCCGATTTTGGCATTGTCAGGTTTGCCATTATCATTAAAGTAGTCGAAGGGGAAGATCGATTTCATTAGCTCAGATAAAGAGAATTTTTCGAATCATAAACGAATATTTTCTACTCAAAGTAAGGTTAAAACCATTTACTAAAAGCTGGTCCTAAGGACGCTAGAGTCGAAACAGGCCCACTTGTCCTAATTTGAATAAAAAAAACTGGTTAGAACCGGCACGACTGATAAAATTTAAGATAACCTAGGAATACTTGAAAGATGGATTCAAAAAAATCAAAATGAAAGTGCCTAAGTCAAGAAGAACAGCGGACTAGCCAAAGCTTGGCGATGGTTTTTACATTCAAAGCACCAACAGCCATAATTATAGCACAAAAAACATTAAAGTCGTTTAGTCCACTTGCCAGCTTAGCGAAACGATTGAAATACAGTGCCACTGTAACAGCCTAAGGTGGATAACGGGGTACGTATAATAAACTGGCAACATATTCAAGACAAAAACGTGAATAGAAATTGCGGTCTAGCTACCATTGCATGGAAATCAATGTGCTTCGAGTTAATGTCGATATATTCCGAAGGTATGCAACACTCTGGAGGAGAATATAATTCAGCAAAAGGTCGGCATACACCTGGTCTCTGAGCTAAGCAAGGCTGGGCAAAAATAGCCGGGTCGGCTAGCCAATGACAGATGGATGGCCATTTGTTACAATCATAGAGACGTTGCTGACGGAAAAACTGGGTAAAGTAATGGCTTTGTTTGGAGCGAGCATACGAATGTATAACTGCTGCATATATTCCCACCTCCGGCAGTAAAACTTCTGAAGCTTGAGAAATAACTATTTAGAAGAGAGGCTAGATGAAGACGGCAAAGAGGTTATCGCAAAAGATTCCCATGCAGTCATGAATGGATAAGAAAATGGATGGAAACTACAGCAGATTTCTACGGACCTACTAGCAGTTAGGATTAGAAGACGGCATGTCACAGGTGTGTTATAGAACTTTAACAATAACACGAACGTAATTTATAAGGTAAAGCTGCACGGGATAGTGGATTAAGACAATATAGATACCAAGTGGAACCTTGAGAGGTAGACGGACGGGGTGATGGAAGGCGTTATCAGCAGAGGCTATCGCTTACTCCAAATCGCCTATCAAAAGGAAAATGTGGTGTACTGGCAACCGCTTGCAGTGCCGCAAATCCTCTTCATTATAAATAAGTGAAAATATAAATATTAGTAGACAAAAAAAAATTGCATAAGCCAAGAAAGCCTGAAACAGCGCGAGCAGTTCAGCAAAACACAAGAAGCCGGAACCAATATCAGAAAGTGATCGAGCGGAACAACGAGAAGAAATGGCAAGAGCTTATTAAAATAAATAACTGGTGATTCACAGAAAGAAAAGTATGAGGTATGCAAACAGGGTCGTTGCAAGCCCTAAATCAACTGATCAAAAAGGCAGTCAATAAACCGTTTCATGGGCACTAAGAATAGAGATAAGGGGAAGCGATTAAAGCCTAGAACAGCACTAGGTTTACGCAAAAAAAAGTCACGAAAGCAAATGGAAGAATATGGTAGGGAAAACAGCCAGACTGGATCGGACACTACAGGAGTCTTTGAAGCACTAACTGACCAACCACCCAGAAACCCGAAAGATGCACGTTAGACTCCAAAAGAATGGAACAATCGTTAGGCCAGCTTCTGTACTAAAACCTGGTAAGCTTACCGAAAAACCGAGTCCATACGAACCAATCTATATTTTAATGGTCAGTTTTTCGATTCCTTTCCTCGATGTCAGAAACATTTGCAACTCGATGTACTAAAACGTAATCTTGAATACATTGAGGTAAAAGGGCATCTATATATATATATATAGCTGACGCATATCCAAATGACCGAACTATCCGAGCGTAAAATGGCACTGGAAACGATGTTTAAGCAAGAACGTAACGGCGGTTTTTATGTTATCACCAATCCCAGGAAATTCGCTTTCGACGGGATGCGCAGGCTATGCTTGCCGAAAAGAGTAAATCCAATAATCTGTTCATATACCCTAACGTCGGTGACCACTGCCAGGACCGGGACTAAACTAAAGAACTATGCGAACACGGTCACAGGTAATGAGGCAGGCAGAATGAATAGACATAAACATAAGTTGGCAGTTGAAAAGGCAGAAACCATAATATTTACCAGTAAAAAGAAGTGTGAGCACGTGGAAATCAGTGTGGGAAAACACCCAGTCTAAGCACACCTGGTTAGGTACCTGAGAAGCACAACTAGAACCCCACACAAAACGCAAACAGTAAGAAATCCGCATAGGGCCTAGGGAAGCTAATGTTAGGGGAACGAGTGAAAAAAGAAAAATCTGCTGATTGAGGTAAGTAGCATTTTAGTAGATCCCATAGCTCTCCACGTGGCTCCCGTCTAGGCGAAAACTATGAAATCTTAGGTACATAAAGGATGACCAAAGGAAAGCACAACAAGCTTTTCTTCAGATCTATAGCGCGTTCAAAGTAATCTGGACCTTTGCCTTTATGGTCTTCAGTATGACGCAGCTATAGGGGCATTATGGCTGAGAAACACAAAAGACTGTACTAGGAATAGGTTCTGCACTTAGTCAAACATTGGCTACGGTTCAGTGGCATACGCCTAGAAGTGACGCCGGGTGTCATTAAACGTGATTTACGTACTAACCTCAGTTAAACTAAACAAAGAAATCTCTTCTGATGACACCAACGAAGTAAGCGAAAAATTGCACTATTAAAGTAAATCATACTAGTAGGAAAACTCTGAAAGTATAAGAATTTATTAGACCTCAATGGTCATGTCGAGTTGAAGAACAATCCGAAGTCATGAGTATATAACAACTTGAGTTAGATATGGAGATAATTAGCTAATCTTCAATACGAGATACAAGTTTGTGGGACGATCTGGATATGCCTTGGGGTATATTAGAATATATATGTGATCAGTGTAGAAAAGTTCGAATAGTTTACAATCGCATATCCCTCATATGTACAAACAAGGGCTTTAAACGTCACAGATAACCAGAACAGGTGAGCTCCTATTAGCGTCGACCGATGCTGTATTGGAACAGGACTATACACTTGAGAGGCGCTCGCCTTAGCTGACAAAACATTTAGGTTGCCTAGAATTAATCCCGGGAAAGTAAAAAACGCTGGTATTTTTCCTTACGCTACAACCGCGGTGAATTTAAACACAAGGAAAGACTATGAATTGTGAATTAGGTTTTTGCCTCTCTTATCTACATCTAACAAGTGACTAAATATATACTGTGTCAAACAGTTAAGAGCACCTTCACAATGATGGTAAAAAAATAAAGTTTTAAACAGGATTGGCCGGAGGCAATGTACGCTCTGCAACACGCGTTCCATTTCCCAATGATTGTTTTGTACTTAGAGGTAAGGGTGAATAAAAGCTGAAAAAGAAATCTTTGTTTTCCTGCTTAATTGGGACATAACGATTGGTAATCTCAAAACTTTATTTCAAACGGATATTCTTCATGCTTAACAAAGCATTAAATATTCTTATAGCAGTTCGACAAGTGACCTCTGCAACGGTACATTTAAAAAAGTGACGTTTACAAGGCTTTCTTGAGTTTATAGAAAAGACTAAATGGTACGTTAGCCTCTTTTCCAACCAGTTTTTATCGTGTAAATCTTCAAGGTAATTCAATAAAATTAAAAACATAGATACGCGTTCCGAGCAGAATACCTGTTGAGGGTCGCTCCTGCAGTAAACAAAACGTATTTGATTGTGAGAATACTTAATTAAGTTGCTAAAGCTAAAGCAATAATCTATGTATCAGGGGCTTTTATATCTGAGAGCCTACTCCTAGTTTCAGTTAGGTTTAATCTTCTAAGCCCATTCTACACCACTATTCGTCGCGACATTGGAAGAACTAAGACTGATAGCACAAGCCCTTCTTTCAACAGTTTAACCGAGCTACAGGGAGCAAGAACTACTATCCTGAAATTTAATGAGTCTCTTTGTTAGTAGTGTGCAGTAAGGTGAGGTTATTTTAGGTTAATTATGTTCATTGGCGTTGGTGTTTGAGACTCTCGTACAACTCGTAAACAGTTCTTCAATATGTGGTGCTTAAATCACGCAACCAGTGGCAATGATTACAGTACGTGTAATGAAATGAGTTGTAAATGGTTTATCATTATGATTATCGTTATTAAACCTAAGGATACAATAGTTAATGGGGGAAAAAAAAGCGTATGTGCAACCACAAGGAAACTTGCAAGGGCCGGATTAATAGACCCATAAAATACGAAAGTGTCAACGTCATCTACTGGTTTGCGAGGAATTTCTTGAACAGAACCAGACAGACTCTGTGCATTGATGAAGATTTTCTTGCGGTTAGAGGCCGTGCGCATACAGGCAGCTTTAAACATCAGAAAGTAAAGTTTAAATTAATCTAAATCGAAATTTTATTCTTCTTTGCTAGTATTAGCAGAGAAGAATAAAATTTTGATTTTAACAATACAATATTGTAATATTGAAGAGAGTACACAGAACAATGTGAAACATTTTGCATCATATTTGTTATACAAATTCTGTTGAGTTTATAAAACTAATTTGATAGATTTGTCGTATATTCGAAAAAAGGTACCAGGGGCAGCACGATTTTTCTCGTGCCTAAACCGTCTACATGTATCGTGAGGCTCGTTGAAAAATTGGTGAAAACCATGTTCGGCAAAGCAAGTGGAAACATGTTTGCTTAACCGGTTTGTTCTTTTCTATTGATTGTTCCTCATCGCACCCGAGACGACTGAGACGACGCTGCATGTATCGATTAGCGAAAACATCGTTATTGCAGCCATAAAGAGCTTTGCCATCACAACGATCTGACCGTTGAACGAATCTCATTTGTTATCTATAGGGCTATATCTATAGTAACGATTCAATGTTGTTCGATTAATTTTAGAAACAGATGCAATGTTTAAGTTCGAAACCGGGAGTAAACACCTGAGTTCGTCTAGCTCCTTTTACTTTTCATGAAACTTGATAAAAGGAATCGAGGGCAATAAAATATTTTATGGAGGCTTCAAAAGACAAAGGGTTAGTTGACTTTGGCAAGTTAATATCATTTGCACTTTCGTACACCTAAGTTAAAAATCATGCTTTGATAACCGCCATGGACGCCTAAAATTGCTAAATTTTAAAACACTAAGAAGTTAAAAATAACTTTAGCTAATGTTGCTAAAATTATTTTCTTTGCTGATGTATCAATAAGAATAGTTCAAGTTAAGGAGAAAGGTAAATCTGCATATGCAAATGTGTTAGCCTATTTTAAACCTCGAACCACACATCAAAAAATACGTTGCAAAAAAACTAGCACAAGTTTTCAACAACATAAGAATGTGGAGATTCGTGGAAAGCTTAACCCCTATAATTTTGTTTTGGCTATATATATAACATTTTAAAAATAGACAACTTAGATAACTTGCTTTATATCAGATATGCTATTGCAATTTATTGTTTTTATATGTGAGTTACAGTTCAATTGAATCAAGATAACGTTAACTTAGATAGATAACTTAGATGACGTTTTCGCTGAAGGAATTGTAAGTAAACGGGAATTTGATTAACTGTTTTAGTCACTCTAGGCTTGCGAATTCAGTTAATCAATAAAGCCTGTAAACATAACAAAGAAGGCCGGAGAACTCTTCATTGCATATACTTGCGTGGCTGCAGAGCTACTAGTACCTGTGTTGTCGATGGCGAAAGCGATCTCCGCTGTACTCAGCGCTACGACTAACAAACGCTCTGTCTAAGCGATAAACAACGGACACCTGACGCAATCCCCGAATGTACTGATGGCACCATCACGGAACTCTCTACTTGAATAATAAGTTTCGATTAAGAGTTAATTTAAATGAGCTATGACGCATTTTCTGTGTACTGCACGAAAGTAGTTTCAGTTTGCACGATCCTACAAGGCGTAAGAGTCATGAGCGATAGAGCGATCTATCGATTACGACAATTTTAGGACCGAACGAAATAGATGCGTATGTTGTTAGATATCGGCAAAACACAGGCGCCGGGGAGTCGCGGGTGGTCTTAAAGACTCCGCCAAGTTGTAATGTATACGATATACAGATTTATACTTAGGCTACAGACGCTTGACCGAATGAGCAGTATAAACTGACCAATATGTGCATATTTCTACAATAAGCTCGCTATCTTTCAACACACGACACAAATTTAATATTTTTAGTACGAATCAGAAATAATATACTTCATCATTTGCACTCAAATGTAGCGCGTTTGCTATTTTAAGCCACCACACAAAGTCTCACTATCTATTGGTTCCTTGAGCAAATCGATGTTTACACATTTGAAACGATAAATTGTCATAATTGACACATGCAAGCAAGAATTACATTATGGGTTTAACGTGAAAAAACGCGGAGGTAAAGCCTTTGTCTTCGGTAATGTGATCCGTATTATAGGCCAAAATCCCAGTACTTCGATATAAAGCATTATTATCGTATCGCCTTGCATGGGATTATTAGCTCCTTCAATGCGTATCTCCACTTTTTTAGAAAATCACGTTATCGAGCAAAAACAATATTTATTTTCCTGTTCATATTATGAAGTAATAAAATCCTTTAAAACTTATAAAACGAACATGTGGCCCGGACATATATTCAACCTCTCTTCTTCATCTTTAACAGGCAGTATATTTTTATGTATTTTATTCTATTTTTTTTAATTTATATATATTTATTTTTTTATGTCGTCTCGTAATTTTTGCGAGTAGACCTACTTGTCTACTTCGGTTGCAACCCTCCAATCTAGAAAATCATACCTTTTCAAGATTTAATTTGAAATATTTGAAGCTTTTTTTAGTTCGAAAGCTAATTTGGCTGATAGACGAAGATGTCCAAGGAGCATTATTTAGTTGATTGCATAGTCCATGTTCTCTGACTAGTCCTACCTGTGCCGATAGCATTGAGCTTACAAAGTCTTCACTAATGTAATAAGATTCTTTTTTAGGCTCTGACTGTTCCCATCGTAGACAACTAGTTTAAACTTTTTCATCTTCTCTCTTTTTCAAAAGAAAGCTACAGATCTGACCCCAAGCTTTGGCTTGCATTTTTCCTAATGTTTCATGGAGTTACAAGATTGTGTACCTTTACTTTCTTAAGAAAAATACCCGTTTTTGTTCCGCTTCATTAACACGGTCTAAGCTCTTTCTTAGTTTTTTTTTCATTGTCATCATCACTGCACATGCGAGCTGGGCAATCGGTTACCACCTCCTGTGAAGAAGCTGGATACATTATGGCAATATCTGAACTTGTGTCGCTCGATAATTATCGTGTGTCTATAAAACTTGTCGTACATACTTTAAACTGTACAGATAAGTATGAATCGCCAATCATACTTATTGACTATATAAGTGTTGGCGTGGCTAGGATAGCTCTTTATGAGCTACAGTGTTCCACGTAATAGTATGCCGCTGTTGAAGAACACTGCCTCACTCGTTGTATCTGTTTTTGTCTCTTACCTTTGTCTTTTATTTATTTCTGACTTGGATACTGTTAATTGACACCCAGCTACGAATTAAAGGAATGCTAATATAATAAGTTATTTATTACGAAATTGTACTTAATACTAAATCGATAAAAATAACGGTAACTTCGTTGGGGTAGCAATAGCTATTATTGCATATATAATGCCACCAATAGTGGCTACTTTTAGTAGGCTACTTGTAGTAGTAAATTTTCCTTTAGAGATTTAGCAATCGTGTCTGAAGCAATCGTGAATCGTGGATGAAGACTTGTCCTCTATATATACCATACGTATCATCAAAACAATAAAACGCAGTGGTGTTAGCAAACGAACTAAAAGGGAATATCAACATTTACAAACGATTTATCAAATTTTTGCATCTTGCCGCACAAAATATATTTATAATGCGAATTTCGTTGTTTTAAATACTTTTATTATCACATTTATTCCATTTATGTATTACCTGTATTATATATTACGTTTATGTATTAGGGGAAAATGTAACAGAGACTTCATCGAAGCGTCCGCAGTTAAAAGACAACCCTTCTGAGAGACAGCACCGTATATGACACCCCGTACAATAGTCGTCACTTTAGCTAGGTTTGAATGGAATATGGCCCTATAGCTTCTGTGATCATTAAAATAATAGCACTTTAGATGCTCAATTATCTAATAAACAATCACCATGCCCGATTCCTACGGGTACATACCTACAATTTTGTGCCCCTTCGGCTCGATGTACTATAGAAATTTATCTAATTTGAAAGCCATGTGTTTAAGCATTCTAATATAATCGAATTGTGTACGGATACAATCAGATAAAGAAGCGAAAAGGTGTAAAATAAACACAAAGTTTTGTGGTCGTCTTGGTTGTCTGTAATCCTATTTGTGATGTAACTATAAGAAAAAAACAGTCGTTCGTAAGCTATTTTGTTTTAGGCAGGTTGGCGTTCCACAACCTCAAGGCTTCTTTCTAAAAAGTTAATTTTTTTTTTAAATCTTTATCCGGAAGGCGTTATTTCCCCTTCCTTTTAGTGAGTTCGTTTTCTGTTTGCGATTCTGAACAGATTATATACATGTCCGGTTTAGTCCCATCACCAATGAATTAATAACAATGGCAATAATGACTTCTAAAAGCATCGCAGTAATGTTTTCCATTTTTCACACGACCGGAAACATGTTCCGGTAAACCATAGTAAATAACGAATTTGGCCGTCCTTCCGACCGCGCACTTTTGTACCTAATCTTGTTACGTGACGTCACACCCGTCACAGACAGATTCTATGCTCTTGATGATATGCAGCAAAAGTAATCCTAGTTATTGCAGTGTCCTTGCGGATACTAATCCTATTTCCCACTTGCAGTATAGTTCCGTTCTCTCTTCGTCGCGTAAGGTTTCGTAAAGATCCTGCTATTATATTGCACTTATTTTATCACTGCTTTCTAATACAAACTAATACATTTCGAAGTATAGCTTGAGTAGAGATACACAGCTACACTCATTCGTTCATAATTACGCTAAACATTGTTGCACTAGTTCCATTTCCTTGTTGTAGTCGTTACATTAGATTAATATACGAGGATATTGCGGTCAATTTACTATTATATCTCAACGACCTCTTGTCCAATGGTTCGTTGCACTAAACCCAACCTAAGTCAGCTCTAGTGTAGACCTGCCCAGTTTTACTTATCAGTCACCTAGTTAGTAGCCTCTTAACTTCATTGCAGTCAACTTACACGCCTGTCCTAAACATTCTGTCTCCTGATTGCAATGCATTACACCGCCGTACGTACATAGATGCCTCGAAACTTCCACCTCACAGGCGTTATCCGATTTTAATACGTAGCACTAATTTCGATCTTGCATACAGAGCCAACTTTCGTTCGTTGGTTAACAGATTTGCCCCTTTAATTGGACTCCAATTTCGGTGCAGACTTTGTTTTGTTGGAATGATCTCAAAAGCTACTTTTTTGAACCGTTTTTGAAAAAACGATAGCTAATACAGTTATTGCATTTCTCCTTGTATGTAACCCGTCATTCAATATGGGAAAAAAACATATTTCATTAATGTTTGCTTATAATAATTATTAAATACTACTGTGTTAATGGTCGGAAAAATAATAATTTTCGTTTAAATTAGAGCTGTAAGACCTAGATTTTCCTATAAAAAGGTTTCCCAAGCGATATACTAGCAAAGGATCACCATAAAAGCCAAATTTTCCAAGCTAGCAAGAATTTATCTTTTAATTCAAATGTTCAACTAATTTATAAAAGCAAAGGTACAGCTCATGAAGAAAACAAAACAATCACCCCACGCAAGAGAATGAACAAACTTCATTTGTAGATAGATAAATTTAAAATGGTTAGCTTGCACAGCTGAAAGTCTCTATGTGTAAAAGGAAAGTTTGCGTTCACTAACACGATATACAGATTTGAAATGGAATGAAATCTGCACCATGTACGTGTTTATACGTTAGCATATTAGTTATAATATGTATTGGTGTACCTATCAGACATTTGACAAGTTTTTACAGACTAATCCACTACCTCATTTTAATTCAATTGCATTTGAAGTACTTAATGGTTCGAAAACAGGAAATGACTAAAAGATACACAGCAAAAAAGGGGTAAAAAAACACTATACAAAACATAATTTTCTTATTTTTGTTCGAAAAACTGAACTAAACCAAAACGGTATCAATGGCAATATCGAATAATTGGCGATTTACTCTTGAGATTTACTCTGCCATTTTTCCTCTATTTCTTTCTAGTTCTTTTCGGTTTGGTCAGCGGGCAATGGATACCGGGTACGGGAATGGCCAAACAGTCATTTACTCTTCTCGTTTCCTCGTTATCGTTTTCTTCCTCATTTCTATTTCGATATCATCCACCCTGTCTGATAAGAACCTCTCTCGATCGACGTAGTTCTCAGCGTACTTTTCCTAGCCGTGAAAGGAGGCTCTCCGAGCGTTAGCTCCAGACCGGTCGACTAAACTGTTCTAGCCCAGTTACAAGTTCGCAGTTGCAGCAATAGAAACTTTTATAGCGCCGCCAACGGCAATAGCAGCAGGCAATCCAAGTGGCTTCACGATGTTGCCGATGTTTGGATTTCGACCTGCAGCTCTGGATTTTCAGCCTCTGTCTGCTATATTGTTCCCCCATATGAACCACTAGCCCTCAAACGGTCTTAGTGAGCTTATCGCTGTCGTTACTTGCAAAATCTTATCTTAACTTAGTGTTGCCCACCATTGCGCAAGCTGAATCGATAGATCGTTTTCGATAGAGCATCAGCCATTTCGTCCAGCAAGGTATTCGATTCCGTACGATGGAGATTGCCAATTATGATCAGTTGATAAATGAAGTGCAGAACTTTTTACGCATATTACGAATCATGTGTCGCGGATTGTTGTTGTTTTCATCTTCAAATTACATTATTTATTAATTAATTACATAATTTTAAAAGTAGGAGCTACAATGTCAGTCAGCCATTAAATCAATAGTACTGCTGTCTACAGATTTAGCCATTTCGGCCTCCGAGGTGGCCATGATAAATATACAAGCCAGATTTGGCACTGTGAAAATGTATTTTTGTCTGTTTCTGCGTTTTGAAGTTCGCACCGTCTGCTTCTTTGGATATAATCTTATATATAATAATATGACTAATGGCATATACTCCTAGTTTCATTTGCAGCCGCCTGTAAACACTCGCGATTTCAAGCAATTTTAATGGAAATTTTACAAAAACAAAAGTATGTTTGATGGTGAAGGAAGCAGAATGTTATATATCTATCCAGCATTTTTCTAAACCGCAACAAGTTCTATAAACCGATCGTGTGATCATCAATGTAATAATAACTAGCGCATATGTAGCATTGGTTTGGTGCAAATCTTGAATTTTCAACCTTATCATACATTCGTTGCTTGAGTCTAGTACATAACGGGTAAGCCAAGTAATCCCGTAATGAATATCTCTCACGCTACGTTCATGGCGCGTCATCGGCAAGCCATTCTTGAGTACCGATGTTGTTAACCTCGTAATCAATACGTACGTGGGTGATCTTTTCAGCGCCAGTAAAAGCCGGATTCTTCAAATTCCGTTTTCTTCCGCTCCGGCGCTTTTAGTTCCGTAATGTGCTCGTGAGGATGTACCCAGCTAACGACAGCGGCAGTATACCTTTTAATTAAAAAAAATATCATTTGGTGTCCACATGACCACATACAAAACTGTTGCCGTTGTTCCAGGCAGTATATGGTAGCAAGCAAACGCATCATCTTCTTATATCACACTGTTGGGGTGTATGTATTCTGCGAGATGAAGGTATCATAATTTGAATCCTGTGGCGAGCTTGTCCCCTCGTTTAAATTTCTATTCTGCGGCCGATTCTGCTCGGACTTTTCCTTCCGTCTATAGCGTGCTCTAGATAGGACCGTTCTAAATTCTTTCTCTATCAGTCTAGCAAAATGGCTCTCTGTCACGAATTACGTTTATAATGTTCTCGCGTTTGACTCACGCTATAGTGGACAAAATATCGCTTTTGAACGCTCACGATTACCTGCTGCTGTTAGTTCTGCTTATTCTCTTCATTAAGCGACCAAAAAAACATCGTGGAACTTGTTGGCTTCGATCTCTAGGTACATCCGATCGTACACTACTACAGCTAAAGTATGCCTTACACAGAAACTTTTGGCGATTTCATTCTATGAAAACAGTATTAACGCAGAATTCGATCTAACAAGCATAGCCACAGCGGCTGTATTCTGTAATAATCTGCTCCTGCTAATAGTAAGTAATCTTTCGGAAGGAAGCCCCGTAGGGTGGCATTATAAAGCTGGAAGTGGAATAATCTTGAGCATTTATGTTTGCGTCAGTGACCCGAATGGATTTGCCAGCTACGATCTCATACATAGCAACAGAAGAATATATCAGCCTGTGGAAAAGATGTCTGTTTTTACTATTCCTTATAACCCATACATTTTTTACTATGCAAGATGGGATTCTTTTACTTTTGGCAAAAAGTAGGAGTACGTCTACGGAGAGGTAAAATTTTTTCCACGTAACAAACTTTCACTTTGTATGCGCATTCAGAGTGAGAAAATGTAAACAAATAAAAAAAATTCGGCACGCCACTCATGTCATTATGATCCGAGGTGCTACTAATGCAGTTAAGCTGGTTTAGATCGAACAGATTTGTGAGAATGACGGGGTCTGTGTGGTTAATGTGCGTCTCTTTATGTGCGTTGTTGTAAACATTTATCGCTGGGTCAGATTTTAGCTTTAGCAAAAAATTACTAACCGACTTATAATTTATAAAGTTAAAAACCCAGTTAAGTCCAGAGAGAAGCGTTTGAAGTAATGATTAATAGGGCATGTACCAGGCGTAAAATTGAATAAATATATACGGATCAATAATAGGGTGTAAATTTATGTAAAATTCCTCTATCTCTACCACGCAAGGCTGCCCAGTTGAAGGTTGCCATTCATTAAAGGGAATTCTAAGCAATGTCCGGCCGGATCGTGCTCAGCCTGTTCAATATCGTGAATGGTTTGTTGTTCATTCTCTGCGATTAAGTGAGTACTTCTAGTCCATAGTGAGTCCATTTCGTACTCACTAGAGAGTTGTCTAATTGGAGTTTTCTAACCATCAAAAAAAATATAACAGAAACATATCACGTATACATTCAAATACGTAAATCTACTATTGCCGGAAGATGCCGTCTTACTATGTACTAAAGTTCTCGAAGCAAACCTGGAAACAAATGGGTGTTATATACTTTTTAGTTACATATGTACTTCTCAGAATAAAAAAACTCGTCATGTCAAGCAGCGGTGCATCGCTTTCTAAATTAAGGAAAAGATCTATTGCCCAATCTCTGTATACTGGACGGTCCACCGGGAATAGAACTTCTCGGCTTACCCCATATCCACACTTGCTAATGTGTATGCGGCTGCACAAATAGCAGAAGTAGACTCCGGCAGAGCGCAACGAAAGCTGTACGACAGCGAAAAAAACAATAAAGGCTGTGAGGTCTATTTTTGCCACCAAAAAATTAATTTCTAATGATCCTTCTGTTTCGTCCAAAGTGTGCGTAAAGGAATTTGACATAAGTGAGCGTATAACTTTTTTTTATAAAGACCTAAGGTATGCGTTAGAAGTTATAAAAGTCACACTGACACTCTATGAGGACTATAAAAAAATATATATATACATATATGTATATTAAAAAAATCTCTTATGCAGAACATCGTTCTTGATTTTTCCTTGACGAAGAATTGATCTTTGATGCAAAAATGCACCTCAGAAATGGTCACTGACTTGCTCACGATCTTGAGTATGTGCCTGCTATTGATAGAACTAAATTTTGGCCAAATTTACTGCTCTGAGTGCAGCGTCCAGTGAGGAAAACGCCATGTCACCATATCTTATTAAAAACGGCGAACGTTTCTGATCTGTATGTTCGACAAACGGTTTGTAACCGTGAATAACTGAGGCGTCTAAAAGAGAACTGCACGTCTTCTAACAAGACAAGGCACCGGCTCATACAGCTGATTAGTGCAGGGTAGATTACTTGAGAATACAAATAAATCCAGGGGTGAACACATTTTTGCGGTACACACCGCCGGACAACCTAGTTTTATATTGTTGGATTGTTATATATGGAACGTTATAACGCGCGAATCCAACAAATCTCAACATGACAAGGTCGATTCACTCACTCGTGCTATTAAGAAAACATTGAATTGTGAAATATACATTTAAAACAATACTATGAGCGGTTTAGGACCCAGACTGAAGCTGCAGTCGCGGTGAATGGTTGTCATGTTGGAAATGATTGTTAGTAATGATGCTCTTAGCAGATGTAAGCAAGTTCATTGAGATGTCTGTTCTTCTTTAGGCACAGTCATGGAAAAAAAAAGTAAAAAAAGAACCTGGTATACGTGTCAAAGCTGCAAGTTGCATTTTTAGACCAGCAATCTATCGCCTATCTACTATCGCCTGGTTGTTATTATTAAAATGCTCTCCAAAAGAAGCACTGCTTGAGATACTCAAACGGGCAGTGATTATTGAGAAGCAGGTCCTCAAGCATGGAAGGTATTGAAAAATGGAGGATTTTAGATTACTCAACTTGCAAAGATGGCGGTGTGAGCGTTTGTTTTCGTATTACTAGACTTGATATTTCATATTGATCATACCATTCTTTTTTCAGAAAAGGCATCTTGAAGACCACACAATAAAACAACATAGCGAGTTAAATGTTTATTATTTCTCCACGAGCGTCACCATGCATGCTGATCCGACCAAGTACTCCAGGTAGCTATAGTTTGTAGTACAGAAATCCGTGGGCTCTCATCGACTGCTATACAAACTTGTCAATGATGCTTAGCTTTCTCACATATTTCAATAAATTTGTTACAGTTATATGTTTTTAGTAGGACCTCTTTTGATGTACCTTTAATCATCCGTAGATGTTTGCCAGGGACAGCAGAGAGCTGCATTTTTTTACTTGACTTAGCTTATAGAAAATCCTGCTAATTCAACGCTGCAGAAGACAGCATCTAAGGTACAGCGCTAGCATTTGTTTTGTCATAGACATGCTCCTATTAGCCAAGAGCTTAAATGGCGTTAAAATAGCAATGGCTATTTCACTACTCAACAACTTGTTGGTCTGGAATCGTTGTTGATGCTGTTTTCGACCCTCAAAATCATCCTTTCGGTTTTCCCGATAGAACCCATCGAATTAACACGTGCCTGACAAGTTCATATAGGCCAATTTGCTCTACAAAGCTACGAACAGCAACGTCCTTAGTGAGGTTACTCACAAAGATATAAAGGTGTATTAAATTGGAAGTTTAGCACAACATCGTGAACAGCAGAACTTAGAATCTAAAAGATGATAATAACGATAGACAAGAGTGAGACAGAGACCGGTAAACACTAGACAAGCTTTAGCCAGGACTGGCTGTGATCCCTATGATAGGTAACGTATTTGTGTTCCTACTAATCTTAGGGACACGTTATGGTTTAGGTTCGAACCCGAACAGACCTCGTTTCGTACTAGTAAGCAGTCGTCTGATGGAATACCTAACGGCGACACCGAAGGTACAGTTTGAAACATAGAGGCTTCAACCAGAGGAAGCTGTAATTTAACCAAAAGAAATTAAAGTGAAAAAATATTGTTTTGATTATTGTGTTTAATAAATGGTTTAAGACCATGCATCCAGCTTGAATCATACGAGTCGCTATAAGTCTTCTCCCTATTAATATAGACTCTAGCGTTACAATAAAGCATCTATCTTGTTATTATATTTGTTGATAATTTTGATATTTGACATTATGATACCTTCCATATCTATATCATGAAACGCTTATGTATACTCTCTGCGAGCAATATAAGGGCTTTTTCTCCCTCGACCGTCCCGCTACGAATAGGAGCTGCGAAAAAACCAACAGCTGCAGCAGTAATAGCAGCAGTGGTGGTGGCCGTGAAGCGATGGTCGCCTGGATGATGTCCTAAAGTGTACGGGTTCCCGATTTTATGTTCCACGTGGATAGGCCGCACTGCTCCGTCGTAATCGAACAGATAAGATCAGCTTGGATTCAGCTAACGTGTTGGTCAGCTGTGTCCATACCGCTATAGCAACGCTGAATTCCTTGAATGTAACAACAGCTACACACGCAACTATAAAAAGCAACAGAAGTAGCCGACTGCCTTTCGGCTACAGGTGCCATATGTATGTGCTTTTTAGACTTTTAAGTAGATTTTTTTTGTTTTTGTTGTATAAAGTTGCATATCTCTATTGCGACATCATCATACAAATACAAGAACTGAAATTGTTATCAAACCAAGTCCGAGCTAACAGAATCGCCTAGTTCATTATATATATATATATTGTGTAAACCATAGATCCAGATCAAAATGCAATTTATCCTTTCTTCAAAGTGCAACCTTTCCGCAGAAGTAGACATTTTTATTTGATATTTTGACTTGTCGAATTTCTCGTTTTAAATTCAGCTTGGTTGGTCATTCAGTGGCTTATTACTATTATTGTACCTTAATCAAGTATCATTACCTGATCTCTGTCATCTACGTTATCTACTTACTTAACTATATACTAACATCTAAGTTCATTAACTTGTTCATCTATTCCTTCCACATGATCTGCATTAAGTGTAAGGATCAGACGCTGTTTAACGCTATCCTGTCTTTTCGTCTAACCGAAAACAAGGCGTCAGTCTGAGCTTGAGTTATGAACTTGAGTCTGCTGCAGTATAACCCTCTTCGTAACCGGAGTACAGTGAGTAGTATAGTTCTGGTCGTCTCATTGCAGTTTTTTTACGTATTTCATTGCACAGGTTATCCTTCTTCAGCAGTTTTATCGCGTTACTTTAGGAGTTTCATTCTCCTGCTTCGATTATTCAGGAATCCGAACTCAAATAATCCGCTACCATACTCCAGTTGTTATGGAGCCATATAGCGGATATTCTGGTCTTTTGACCCCAGAGACAGGAATAATTATGTTATGCTCCCACTACAATTTTGCACTATGCTGTCGTTAACCCATGCTTACTTGCTGTCAGTCTACTATAATAAGATAAAACTGATCTTAATATTAAAAGTGCCATGTAAATACTAAACTTGAGACACGAAGCAAACATCGATATTTTACTAAAAGTTCTCAATCCGTTAATAGGAATATGAGTTCATGTATTTTTTATATCTTTTTTTTATATACCTTTTTTTTCGTTTTGTCTTATGATCGCTTCATGTGCAGTACTTTAAATTATATAGAAAAGCTAATTCTTTGTTAGTGAAGTACATTTTTCTCATAGCTTATCACCCCCCATTCTTGTGTGATCAAGAAATCTCCCTGTTGTGTGAGTACCGTGTTATAAGGCTCGAAATTTTGAGTTTTTTACCAATCGTGTGTTATATATCGATACAGTTTGTTTAATTAACACAGTTTTTTTTTTTTTTTTTTTGCCGAAACCCAAATATTCACGCGATGAGATAGCCAGTAACTAATCAGTATGTGTCACTGGCTAAAATTTATGTCCCTAAAGGACTCTTCACCACAATCTTTCTTTCTCGATGGAATTTTACTACGCTGCTGATAATTTTGTGGAATAATTTGGTTTTTAATATTTGCAGTGAGCGCATACAGCATAACACAAATATCATACCGTGTTCTATAAGGAGCCCATCTAGACCTTTTTAGGCGAGTTATTGGTGACATTCGTATGCATTCAGTAAGAGTCCCAGATGTTTTTTGGTGGTTCCTTAAATTTTCGACGGTAGCCACATCTAAGAAGAGTGAGAAAAAAAGCTTTTACTAACTGAAATGATGGACCTGTTAATCGTAAACACGACTTGAATGGCTGATACGTACCTCTTCGAATGCGTCGCCATAGTAATTAGGATTACGCAATCATCGCTAGCTTAGATTGCACTGTTGGCCATTAGTTACTATGTCATATTGGTATTATGCCGTGTTATAGGTTCGTTGAAAAAAATCTAGATAAATCCAGCAAAACCAGTCTGAAGTAATACCTCATGGCTTAATTATTCGACTTAATAATATGTTAACGGTCAACTGAAAATAGTTGGAAGTGACTTAAAAACAGTAGAAGTTTTATGGTCTCCATGATCATCGTTTCACTCCACAAAAATTAATTGTGAGCAATTTTGCCGTCTGACCGCAATGAAAACATTTCCATCTGATGAACTAACTTAACTACAACGTTTAAATCTTTAATTACTTAACTCTCTCATAACTAGCTCATTTGATTAGGAAGGAATTACTATACATACGAGTAGAATGTAGCACGAGAATGGTGAAAGTCTGATTTAAATTTTAGTTACTGTCGACCAACCAGCACTTCTTCATCGATAATGTGCTAACCCTTTTTACCAAAAGTTTAGACTGGAGTCGTTACCTCCTGATTTTATTTCTGAACAAATAGTGACTCTATAGCAAACAGCAAATGATAAGAAGCTTTCCGTGAATATCTTCAAAGTAGAATTGCACACCTTTTTAATTTACTGTTGTGACGTTTGTTTAATCTAGCTAGTGGTCATTTCTGTGATTGGTTTTTGCACCCACAGTGATTTTTTTTTTCGTTGTTGAAGGTTTGCTACTCCGTGCTTAAGAAAACTAACGAAAAAATGGATCATGAAAGAAATGTGAATTTATGTACAAAAGATGACGGCCACAACTTCGAGACATTAGAAACCTATAGATAAATAGAGAGGCATCTTCCAGGAGAGGAAAAAATGCTAATCGGAAAGATTCATTTGGAGAATGTGGGGATAAGAGACCGAGCGCTCAGAGTCCTAAGAGTCAAGGACGGGGTGTTGAAAGCCGCTCCTTGCTAGGGGTAGGCCAAATCAAAACTTAAAGGCAAGTACCATCGATCACGTTTCTTGTCCTTATCATTCTAAAAAAGTATCTGCCTTACTTGCATTGCATAAAAAATATCTGGTACGGTCTCTGCGACAGCCGCAAACTTATTCTGAATCCAATAATTAGTCGATTTTGGGTAATCCGAGGAGCTTGTAATCTCAATGGCGATTAGTCTGGCGCGAATACGTGGGCACTACTTGGTCTTTGTTCATATTCTGCAGACTAACTTCCAGCCATCGTCATCATAAATATATGGGTTTTTCCAGCTACCTTTTTCCGGACCCAACAATAGGACTAAGTCCGAGGTATATATATAAATGAATTATGCAGATAGTATTGCATCAAATGCGGTTTATTGCAATGACAGCGCGGCTTTGTATAACGATAAGATAGATAAGAGTACTATTCACCTGAAAAATCAGACGTTGATATGGGCCAGTAGGCGACAGCAAATAAAGTCTCCGAATGGAGTATTAATCTATCAGTTATTTTCATATTGATCTCAAATCCTTCAGCATTTCTTTAACCTTTTTTTATCCGATGCTGTCTCATTCGCGTCTTATTGCGAGCATACGCAAGCGGTGTATAGTGTTTACTGTGACTGTGACAGCGGCAGTCGGGCCGTAAAATACTAGCGAACGTCCACGACGGATAATATAGCGGATATAACACACCACGGACCAGAACACCGGAAACAGGCATAGCTACAGAAACATAGGTGTTCAGATAAGAGTGGACGGGAAAAAGATACTGAGTTAGGGGAAATAGGGAAACTTGTCTCCTGTGCGGTAGCTATCAGCAGCAGTAATAAGCGAATATATTAATCATGCAGGGATCAATAGCATACAGTCTCATTTTATCCCATCGTAGAAAGCCCAGTATTACCTTGTGTCTCTCGAATGTTCCTTACTATTTGATCAGCCTGAATCACCCTGAGAAAAAGCGCAGTACATATTTCTTTTAAACTATGAGCTTGTTTATAGCCTAGCTCGTCAGTATCTCTTTTCACTTTCACTGAAGATCTTGTTTATTGGTTCGAGTGTCGCCGCAATAAAGCGGTGTCAGTAACATTGTCGCTTCTCGCGTATCAATGGGTAGTAGCTTTCAAGCTTCTAGCTTCATCACGTGTGGCGTTACCCCTACTCTGAAAGGAGCGCTAAGTATAAGGACTTTTTCCTCAGCTCATCGCTAGACACAGACGACTACATTTATCAACTAACCAGAAGTCCATAGTCACTTAAGGTCTGACTAGAAGGAAAGAACCGATGGCTCTGCTAATAGTTTTTTCTTTCCTCCACCCAACCAGGCCGCTTCAATTTGGTCCCCGCGTTCCACACATCAATCGCTGCTAGGACCAGTGACCCTTGGGGTGCAATACTGCAGTTGATGCTGTTTGTACTCTCACACGCAAACTCTTGCTTTGTGCCTCGTGATTTCTGCTTTCCTTAGCTTTCCGTGTAGCATCGCACCATATGTTGTACCACATGATTCTTCACATCTCTGCCGCTCGTTGTCGCTATTTTACCCTCCGCTAAATATATTTACTTCAAACTTATCGCTATCCATTACAATTCATTCTACTCCCGCCATACGTTGCCTGTAAGTGATCCCTTTCACCATCACACGAAAAAAAAACACAGGTCTCCTCAATGTTTCATGTTTCATAGGCATTTAATTGTAATATATTAATTTGTGTCAACATTTGGATAGAAGGATTTTATGACGTTTCTAAAGATTGACCGTACCATTGAAAAGTGCGGCCTTTGAACAGCTCATCTAATTCACTGTTGATGGAATCTTCGGCTATATTCCGATAACAGTGTATTGTAAGAAGTTGACCCTGCAAAGCTGAATCCGCATTGGCAAAGATCGTTCTACGTAAACACCGTAACAATGATCACTGTTATTATACACAGAAATTGTAGCTTATCCTTTAGTTCTTCGTTAGAGCAATCTTAGCATTATGATATGTTATTATACATGATATTAGCTCGAATTTGATTAAATAGAAATTGACGCTTTCTGCCTAACCTTCAGCCTTACACGATGCAAATCTTTTGCAAAATTTAGCAATCCTGAAAAATCAAAACAAATTCTTTAAACAAGAAACAGCAGTATTTTTGCAGAATCAAATTTTCATAAACACGATGAATTTTATGTTATATTTGTAAACAGATTTATGACCAATCCGATGGTCCTTTATATGCAATACATAAGTTTCAAAACGCAACGTTTGAAATATACTGACATCGCTACTTCAAGTTAAACAGCTTATCGTAGTGCTCGTTCTAGAGAAAGTGCAGAAGACTCCATCTGCAGCACGTCTATTAATCAATCAATTTATGGAGTCATCTATATGCAGTGCATACAATGTCGCAGAATAAGATGAGAGACAAATAATCTGGAAATTGTTTGAGTTACAGCTAAGTTTACTTAACTATCATCATATATAATGATGCGTCTGCTCTAGTTCACAGTTCAATCAATTTATATGTCAGTGGTTTGCAATGAAGTAGTTACCTCAGTAAAACGAATGACTTTTATTACTACAGATATTACGTGCATGTCGCAAGGTCTCAGGACCTTGGAATATATTAGTCGCGATTACTACATCTGGAGTAATCGGTGCTCAAAACTTGTTGGGTTGCCTACTTAAAAATATTTCTATAACGGTACTGGAGATGCACGGAAGTTTAAGGTAAGTCCTTTAACATAAAAATGACATTAAACTTGGATATCGTGTGATTAGAACATGTTTGAAGGTGCCCCACCTTCCACACCAAAGAGGTCCTAGCATGTTTGTGTTAGGCTTTCTAAAATACAACATGAATATAGGCTTTTTGAGGTTTTTGTTGTTAACTCATCTGTTTAGAAAACTCATTGTTTCCTGATTGTCGGGCGAGATTCCCACCATGTCGTCTGTTTAGCTCGATTTTTCCCACTACGTCTATCCAACCTTTAAAAAAGATACAGGCTTAACTTTAAAGTCCGGCGTATACTAATACAATACTTAGCGTATACTAATGCAAATGATAGGGTAACGTGACCAATACTTTAAGGGTCCTATAATTGCATTTGTCCTAAAATCTCAGCCGCTACAGACGACCGGAACAGGCGCTTTTGTGTTAGCGTTAACTGATGCTGCATTAAATTACGACTACACTCTACAAGCGGCTGCCTGAAGCACCACACCTGCCTTACAATTTTCACACTAGTTTCTCTACATTCTTAGCTCCGCTATTCTCAACGCTCTTCAGAGCTTTCTGACACCTCCTTTTAATTCTACATTAGTTCCTCACTCTTTAAGATTCCCTATATCTGATATACCAAAGCAATTAGTGGGATGAAACACTGGAAGTAACCGTAACAAAAGGTAAATTAAATGAAACAGTTTTAGTTGTCCATCGAATTTTCCAAGTATTAGACGGCGCAACTTTGCGTATAAGATTGGAGCCTGGTGAGGCGCTTGGCTCGCACCCCCATTTATTTATAGCTTGCTCTTTTGCTACTTCTCTAGTGTTGGATCTTGTTTTCGACAGTCTAATCTTCCTATCCCTGCGCTACTTGACTTAATTACTTGCGTGTCGCGTTAGATTCTCCATTCTACGCCAGCTTTCACTTTTTTCTCGTGCTTCGCGTTTGAAGCCTTTAGAGAAGATTTTCAGCTCTCTACTCGTTCTGTTTTACTTGCGTGTGGCTCTAGTCTCGCGGTATGCCTCCTATCTCGCGTACCTTAGTCATTTTTCTGAGTTGTTCTGCCTACGCTTTTAACTAAGTTTGACAGGCTTTTTGTTGCACGAGCTGGTGTTAGAGCCAGCGATCATTACGCCTTTATCGAGTAGTTCCGTTATAATCTTAAACAGTTGATCTTCAAGCTTTTTCTTCATAGTGTCTATTTGGTCGTCTACCTGCGAGCCTACTACTTTTCATTTTTCGCAATATATATTTTCGTCAGATCGATCTACTGTCTAGAGTGCCTGACCACCTTTAGTCCTAGAGTCCTTCTAGGTGCTGTAAAGCAAGCCGCAAATTACGCGCATTCAATCCCGTAGCTGCACAATCTCCAGCTTATTCTCATTGTTTTTGTTTTATTGCTTTGTCCCCTTGTGAACGAGTTATCGTCGAATTCTTCCATCCGCTCTGCTGATGCTGTTAGTTTTCCTTTATGTCACTAAAAACACAATGTTACGATTCAGATAGAAAGTATTTCTGTTGAGCCGTTGGGTGGCTTGTTGTGCTCTTCATTGGATAACCTTGCAGTAGACTATCTTATAGTGTAGAGCCGCCCGTAAGTAGCTGTTCGTTCCCTCGTCGGATCAATACCGTCTTGCGTTCACACAAGTCATTTAAAACCAACTTCTGGAGCAAAGTTTACAAGTAAGGATTTGTAACCGTGCTGGGTCTTCCGAGACCTCCACGTACTCCCCGCCAAGTAAGTTTTCTGGTAATCTACTAAATATGGTACAATTCTTTTTGTTTTACCGCCGGAACGATCAGTTTCGTGACCGAAAAAAAGCAAAATGATGGTGTCCTGTGGGAGCGACAAAGAATTCCTATGGTCAATAATAAGAGGTGACTGACAGAAAATGCTATATTCAGGCTAAAAACATCCAAATTACCGATATTGCTACCAAAAACGTAAAATCTTCAATTGTACCGCGCATACGTTAAGTGACCAGTGCCTTCGCGGTACAATACAGGTGATTCAATGGTAGTACCCAATTCAACACTTGCTATTGTTTAAAGCTCGCCTGTAACTTGTTTACCTCTCTCCATTTAAAATACTATTCCGTTTTACTGTTCCTATAACCCGTATCTTTTTTCCGCCATTTTTTGGCGCGCTCCTAAGCCACTGGTAGCTGCTCGTTAATACGGGGTTTAGCTAGATTTTCCGGAGCACTCAACCGCAATTAACTATGACTATCATTAGTAATAATAGAATTTTGTCGAACCTTGATTTTTGATCCTGCGAGGTCAAAACCGCTTATTAGCATGATTACAAGGCGTCTATAAAAACGTTCTATAAAAAACGTCTATAAAAAAGATCTATGCTCTGACTATAGTAACACAGTTGTCGTACTAGTACAGATGCAAAGATACAGTAGAACAGCGCAAGCGCCGTATTTGCTATGATGCCATATTTGAGTGTTTCAGCACACCAGTTAGACGGAATCAAATTTATCCGTAAGTTTGTTTAAAGCCGTAGCTATAATATTTATCTGTGCTATTCGATTTCTTTGTAGGCGGACGGAAGTAAGGTTAAATTTGAGTTCAATTTACGGTGAAATTGTCATAGAACGTAATAGGTAAGCTAAGTGTCAACCAAGTTCGAATTATCAGTCACTGTCCACTCTTGGAAATATTATCTAGTAGTTTATTCATACTCAGAAAAGCGTAAGCGTATGCCCAGAAATCCAAGCTATTGATAAAGCCCTCGTAACGGTGCAGTTGTAACGTGCTTTATCTACTAAATTTTCGGATACGTGAGGTGATATATAACGGTTCCAAGCCTATTCAGTTGAGCCTGCGAATCGATGCTTGGCAGGAGCATTAGACTGTTTGGAAGGTTGGGTATTCCTGTAGGACGAGTATCATAAATGCTTGCATTTAATACCCATCTAGGCTGGTCTTCCGCGTCCAGTAGCGTCCAAGCAGGACGCTACGAACTAAGAGTGTGCATCGGCCATGTGATACATTCGTATAGTTTAACAATACGCTTAGTTCAACTTCCTTGAGCATAAATACATATGAACTTAGCCCTTAGTTTATTTACTATACGCAGTTTAAAAGGACGATCCTCTAAACGGTCCTATTTATCTTGATGAACTGTTAAATTGGTAGTTACTGTCAGGGCAATTCTCAAATTGACGACTAACGTCTTTATCGTGCCTTACTAATCATAATGATCGCTGTTAAAATAAGCATTAAACCACGCGACCAGCAGTATCTTGCTAGTTTAGCAGCAAATAGGATCGTTTGCTTAACTATAATAGCGCATGTTGACAATATTGGTGTTTTCTTTTCGTTACTGGCTAGACTTCAGGCCGAATTAATCCCTGTTGTCCCTAATGTGTATTGATCGATGTGTGTCTGAATGTGATCGATCTAACGAAGATTGCTTATGGAAATGAGTATTTTTGTCCAAATTTAGGGAATAATACGTAAAATAAGAAGAAGCATTTGTGCATTGCATAATGATTGCAGCAAAGTATAGTCCCAAATCGAGGCCTAAGTACGGAACAACTGTCAGTTCTTACAACTTTTTTGTTAGCATAAATGAATTACTAAGTCTACAAGTTTAAGTTAAAGCACACGTTGCTGGAAAATAACGCTACATAATTTTAAGCATTGTAATATCACTGTGATCAGACGTAGTATTGTCGACTTCGATGTTTAGCTTCACCTTCACAATCGGTCAAAAGTTATCCCAAACAACAACTAGCTGGTGCTTTCCGCCTATTCCGTTAAGTACAAATAAACTGTTTCGTTGTATATGTTATGTATCAGTAGAATCCTATATTTATTCTCTGCTGGGTAGATCAAGCAACTAACAAGGGTAAACGAATTTATAGTGAATATTTGCGCCAGCTGTTGCGGCCCTTATTCAGTAAAATATGTGCTCCTGTACCTTTTACAGCAGTTTTGTATCGCACATCAGATACACCTTTTCTCAGCAAAAATACGCAGCTCTCACATTCGTAGGATTATTGGTGAAGTCATTAGCCTACCCGAAAAGAAGGCAACAAATATATATATATATATATATATATATATTATTATTATCTGGCAGCTTAGAATTCGCACAACTTCTGCAGTAGTGAGTCTGGGCCTATCTTAGCGATCTCTTTGTCCGATAAGGTTCGGTAAGCCATTAACGTTAGGAAACGTTGAAAAGAAACATTAAGAATCATACGATAATTTCAGCGATGCGTTTAACTTCATAATTATTTCAAAAATACGATAGAGGTCCATGCATGAGCCATTTATCGGTGTTAGAACGAGCTAATCAGTGAACTGGGGACCTGTCGCCTAACTGAAAAATTCAATTATTTTGGCTTCCAGAATGCAAAACGTAGACGGAAACCAAAACTATTGCAACTCATCATCTGTTTTGATTAAGGAAAACTTACAAATGGGGAATTGTGAAAGGAACTGCAGTATATGTCGGAAAAGTAAATCGAACATGTTTGTCGAGCAAATTATCATCCATCCAATGAAAATGTATCGTGTCTTAATATCAATGTCTAGGTGGTGTAGTACAAATAAACTATAAAGTAGCGTCCCGTGTAATGTCACGGTGGTCTCAACGAAAGGTGTGAGCCTTGCATTAAAAGATATCACTTAATAACATGTTTATTCCGTTTTTGGCTGAAGCTTTCAGAAATTGGTGTCTAAAAAAAGCGCGGGGCAGCTGATTGCCAGGAAAACTATAGTACTGGAATACGCAATTGTTACGCATTATAATTCTATGATAAATTGAATAGATCAAGGGTAGGAATGGATCGAAAGAGATGTGGGTGTATTGGAGGTAACACAAATGCCATAATTTCCAAAGCATTAGTTGTCTGGAAAAATTTAGCGGGTCGGAAAACCAGAACTCTTGCCTTTGAGACACCGATTGTTAGGTTTTAGAACTGAAAGATTTTTACTTTTAAATTCATTATTCTCTGTTGACACTCAGCCAGCTTAAAGCCGTAGGTAGTCAAACACTTGACGTAAATGTTTAACCGTTATTTACTACATCATCAAATGCGAAGTTTAAAAACTACTCAAAATATTCGACCCCCTCAATATCTCTGGATATCTAAATACTTTCCTTATTATTATTATTATTATATAGAGATACAGCATGTCAAGCGGTACACAGTTAAAATTAGAAATAATGTTGCTATTTTATTGCCAAGAGTTTTGCCGGCAGCTCACATGGAGGAACTCATAGAAGATGAGCTGTGCAAACATAAATTATCTCAAATATATCATACGTCTTCCTATTGGTCCAGGTAAGGTACGATGGATCAGTGAAATATATGAACGAGTTATATCATACGAACTCTTACTAACTAAATGGACGATTTTTTTAATGCTTTATGAAAAGATTCAACGAATTTGTCTGTGACGTTTTCCTGTTCGGTTCGATAATTTCGCTTGATCAATCAAATTGATAAGTACTCATTTTACTCTGAAGTCTGCTTGAATCTAGCGAGCGTTATACTGCTAATAACGATTTGCGTATACCCTGTTGACACATAGAAGACACGTATTTGTAAACGTATATGCACATTGTCTAAGCAGAGAACAAGGGTGAACTGGGTTTTAGCCAGTAAATAGCCTGCTGATCGTTAGAAGCTGTCGACCAGACGACCCCAGTTAAGACCTCTGACTCTACTTGTGCCACAATAGCGCTGAAAGCATTGTCGCCACTGTGTTTGTGGCTTGTATAGTACAATGGAAGCAACGAATATTAAAATGTTTTGCGAACTATAATACCACAGTGTTACCACATCAGTAGTACAACAGGTGCTCATCTGCCGTCAACGGCGTTGGCGTAGACACCAGTGGCCTGCTGCCACATTATAGCATTTGGTAACTTTCTGCGTCCTATACACCCAGCCAGTCATTCGTTCGTAGGGTTCTGCGAGCTTGCCACACGTTTTCCCATAACTTGTAACGTCAAGCCTGCCCACTTGGCGGTAACAGCGTCTCTCCTGTTACCATTACGCATGAAATATTTTATCTCTCTAGCAATCGAGTGTTTCGCTAGCAGACGCGGTCATGGCAGAAACAGAAGTATGGTGTTTGGATGCCTTTTGTTGTTGTCTTTAGTGCCGTGATGGCGCTGAGGCTATTGCTGGTGGTGCGCCGGGGTATCGTTAAGCGTTGTTTTGCTGAAATAGACGAATTGTCCTTCCGGAATAACCATTGAAAGGGGGATCGGGGCAGAAGCGTTTGCGAAATTTGACGCAGACGAGACCCGTGCCTTGTAACCTGGCGGTTATATTGTGTTCGTATATCAATGTCGCTGTCTGTAGACGTATAATGTCTCCCGGTCCTTTGACGGCCAAACTGAGCCTACCGCCGTACTTAGATTCGCTTGCAATAGTATTGTTGTCAACGCTACGTGGTCGCTAGGACTATATAATATGTATTGTATTGCTTATAGGCTGTAGCTGAGCACTGTTCTTCTTTATCAATACATAATAGCAGAAGGGTATGGGACCTACTAGCCTAATATTTTTTTTTAACACTTCGGCATAATTCAGTGACGTCTAATTATAGGGAAATATTTTATTTCTTCTAAATACTTGCTGACAGTATCTGGCTAAATTTAACGAGTTTCAATACAGGTCATTGATATGACTATGGACTGGCTCAATCGATATGGCATATTTATTACCCAAGTTTTCAAAACGTTTTTAAACAACTTTTTAGCTCACTAGATAAAGTCTATGACTATTTGTAGGTTTTACTTTTCTGCTCTTTATTTCTACAAAATAAAGAACAAATAATGCTTTTTTTGAAGAATGTTATGGATCATTTAAGACTTCGTGATTGGTTGGCTTTAAGCGTCAAAATGGAGAACTCAAAATTTGTGTTTGCATTGCTATGTTAAATAACAAATACTGTCATAGGGTTATGTGATTTTTTTTTTATTAAAAAAATAACTGTCCTTCGTCACGCAGGTTGTACAGAGTTTGTGTTGTCGATTCGACTGCTGTACTATCTTAACGAACCTTCGTGGTTTCCTACGCTATCTCCCCAACGAGAGAAGGTCTTACTTAGAGCAAAGGCATTTGTACGGGTCGCTTGCTTATCTCAAAGCAAAGTAAAGTAAACATAATCGGGTAAAAACAATAGTGCGCATCGGTTTTTTTATGAGCGTCGTTTGCTTAATGACCGTATCGGAGTATTGTTCGTATCAGCTCTCTTGACCTACACCCGGTTAAAATCATTGTGGGCCTATTCATCTTAGATTGCAGGTAAATTTCTATCACTCTTTGCGCTTGTGTAATAGCTTATCATCCTAATAACTGCTCACGGGGACCCGTTCTATACTAACTCAAGGCCCTCGGACGTGGAACAGCGATGCGCAAGCGTAGGTTGTGTTATGTGACCCAGTCAACAAGGATATTATCATCATGAACAGCCACAACTTAACACGCGTAGGGTGACTTTGGATCGGGGCTTCGAGGGTAAACTGCAAATGAGGGCTGTCTTTTGTTACCGACACTGTTACTGCTGAGAAGCGGCGGCAACAACGGGAGCCCGCAAGCATAGATTGAAACGCCGTCACCTGAAAGACCTTCACACAATAATAGGGAACCGTTGGCTGGATGGATGACTGACTGACTGTTCTATTGCCGAGCAAAGTACCAATGTACGTGACGCTATAACTAGTGAGGTAGCACTAGATGTGCGATTGTGGTGAAGATGCTTCAGCCAGAGAAGCACAGAAGCCCAAGAAATCGTCAGCAGTACCGCAGCTGGTGGGTAAACTGATGACGAAGTGTGAAGAATTTAAAGTAGCTCCGCATATACACACGAACACTCGCTGTATCTATTATATTTAATATTACATACAACAGATAGAACTCAACCTGTCGTTGTACCTCACTAAGAAGGAATATGATGCTTCGTACATTTAGGTATTTATGCTTCTTATCACAAATGGTTTGTAATAGAGATGTTCTTAGCGACGATTTTTTCTATAGTTTTACAATCACACCATCTATTTATTATTATTACTTACTCAGTTTAAGCTACCCGAGACTTGAGTTTCTCGGTATCCGTCGAGCTCATTTCAAATAATTTATTTTTCATCTTTTATATTATGTAAATATATTAAGTTAAGACTTAAAATCACTACGCTAATACATACTAAACATTGCGATTTAAATCTGACGTAGGACGTTTTTTTAACACTTTAAAAGCACGCATATTATATTAGTTACGTTACATTAGCATTACATCAGTCATCATCAGAATATAAACAATTTATTCTTCGAAATGTTTTGGGTTGTATTCCTAACTATGATATCCAGGGAAAAGAGCCAAGTACTCTAATTTTAGATATAAATCTATAGTAACATATGTGGTTATAAGATCGATATCTCCTGGTGGGAATGATTAGTAGTTCTTCATAGATTTTACAAACATTTTTAGATAGGAAGGAGTATTTTCGTCGAGCGGTTGTTTGCTCAAATCTCTACGAACAAGTGTTTGCTCGAGGTCGAAAATGTAGTTAAAAGTACTTGCCTCTATTCGTAGAACCTGTAACCCACTTGCCTGTGGACGGAAGTACCATCTGCTCAATAAATAATAAGGTAAAGACAAAGTCGTCAACAACCTGCTTTTGGCCTGCGTAGTGTTAATTAAACAGAAAGAGTTACCTGTTTGTTTCTTAAATTAGTTTTTCCACTGGATTGGCAGACCTCAGTTCGAATTAACACATTCAAAGCTAGATGAATTTTCGTAAAGGATTGCGTTTGCAGAGATAGTTAGGTTTATCATTATAATATATTATATAATAATAATAGCAGTTTCCAACAACTGTGCGATAATAAACACCTCATCTGACAGTGTTAGCAGGTTGATTTTAGACAAGTCGAATATAGAAATCCAGGTCATAGAGGAACGGCTATAAAAAAACGAGCACTTCTGTCGGTCAGCCGAGGTAGGCATAACGGTACCGAAAAACGATGACGACGAGTGACGGCCCGAAATAGAGGAATAGGTAGCTGGCTTAAATGCTGAGCGGATATATGTTGTCTCTGAAGGAAGCCATTTTGATGTATTGAGCAAAAGCAAACAAAAGAAACCTGTATAGCCACCGACAAGAATATGAGGTTACCCTTTAGAATGGTTGCTGGGCAAAGTTTCGCGGCACAGTATACAAGAGAAGTGCAAGAGAGTGATAAGCTGAGATAGACTAGATAAGCGTGAGAGAGAAAGAAAGCAGAAGGATGCACGTCAGGAAAAAAACGAGCAAGTAAACTATTTAAGGGCCGAAGAGTGTTTACTACTGACGAAGCTGTTCGCGCCTTTAACGCTGCGCGACAATAGGGTCTCGTCGAGGAAAGAATGAAGTTTGCTCCAGCTGTCTCAGCTTCTGCTACGGTTTCATTGCTGCTGCTGCTGCTCCAATTTCTACGAAAACAGCTTGGTTTGGCCTTCATGTCGTTAATCATAAAGGCAAGAGGCGGTGCTGCATATCTATTCAAACTAGCGTTGATATTTCTTCCACCCTCCCCAATTTCACTCCTGTGTGTAATTCTTACTTCTTCTACTCCAGTACGAGGCGATGAAAACGGCAACAATAAAAGTAAGTTACAAAGACAGTGACGGCGTCTGTCATAGAAACTGTTGTGGTATCAGTATAAAAGTTCGCATGTGTCTTTGTGTGATTAACTATGTTTGATGTTGTTGGGGACGACCTCTTAAGCAGAACATGTATTACGGAGATATGTATGATGCATGTGAAGTTACCAACTTATATATCTACTATAAGGTTAGAATGCAGGTGCACACAAGGGGACTCCCACACGCGTTCTATCTCGGCACTGCGTCAAAAAATGCCAACTGCGCTCCCTGTGATATAGAAAACTTAAGAGAATGTTTATGCGTGTTCAAAAGTTAAACAGAAGTGTATCTCATTCAGGAAGAGTGTACGTTAACCTTCATAGTATTGAATGTCCACATCCTTAACTTTAAGACTGTACAACGAGCTGATATGATGTGATTTTAGCTAGTAATCTAAGTCAGTGCAGTCCTTGAACTCGCTCTCTGTGGCTATATTATGAAAGTATTTCCTGGATTATATCCAAGAATGTCTACATTTCCTGATGTATATATACACACACACACACACATACACAGCATTTTATCTTATACTTACTCCATCTAATGATAATGACGCATATCCAAAATGCAAGCCGTTTATTCCTTCGCGAACCACACAGACATCGAAAAATCGGATTGAACTCTCACGGGTGCTGGTAGCGGAAGAACTTTTCCAGGAAATTCCATGAGTACCTTTAACACCTGCTTACCTTTTGCTTTTCTAGATGACTTTATACATGTTTTTTGACATTTGTTTTCTTCGAGGTCACGAGATAGTTCTGCGAATCATACACACTTTTCAGGGAGTGATGCAAGGCATGCGCTGGCTGGATGACGATCAAGAAAACACGCTCACAGCTTCCTTGCCACTGTATCCCATTCGGCTGTTTTCATAGCGGTTGGGTTTGCAAAAAAAATCGGCGGCCAGCTGAACCGATATCTGTGTTTCGTTTGTAAGGAGTAAACGTGTATGTGCGCGCGCGGATATTACGCAGCCGAAAAACTTTTCTTCCGTCGGTTGATAGATTCATCCGTCGACCGCTCTGCGAGTTATCGTCTGCATTTCCTCTCATGTCTGTGAGCGCTGTTTATGCTTTGCATTCCCAGAAGGAGATATAATTACTCTCCTCTGGCCGCACATCCCGTAGTTTTTTTTTCTGTTTTCCTATAGTCACTCGTCTTCTTTCGCCGCATCTACCCCCCTAGCTTCGGTGCCTTCTTACGCAGTTTTTTGCCTCCTGGTACCGTCATCGTTCGCTATTCTTCCATCTGCTACCAACTTTCTTTTTGCAGCTGCTGCCGGTCTTTCCCAACCCAACAATACATTCGTGAACCCCACTTCTCCAATTGCAGGCCTAATCCAAGTTCTACTGTCTTATAGTGAAGAGTGTTCACTTCTCTACACCCTTACCAACTGCAAAGAGCATTACATGTGAGGCTAGTACCTGCTTTTACGACAATCGATGCTAGCCCCGAGCTCAAAGTTGTGCCATTTAGTGGAATCACGAAACAAAATCAACGCAAAAATTATCACGTTTCACTAAAACCAAGAAACGTAACGGGTAAATCTCTGAAACCTCTTAGGGCTACATAGCGTGCACTTGTATCAGCTAACCATGTATAATATGTTTCAACGTGAATTCTGTATGGCGTTGTGTTTATTAGGTTACTTGAAACAATAAACATCAAAATTATTTTTATTAATGATTAGCAAGACTGCTATCTTAAGATACACAGAAAACCTAATTTGCTGTAACATTTCACTGCATGGACGCCAGTGGCATAATCGAATCTTATTATGTGAGAAAATTCTCTGTCTTTTTATCCCTGCTTTCCAAGGTTATATGCTTAGGATACCGTCCTTATGAAAAAGCTCATTTTCATAAAGTCCTACCCATTAATATTACATCTATAATTAAATGTCACTGTTCCCACAAAAGAAAACGTATTTGAAGTAATTACTAAGCTGAGCTCTCTCTTATTTGGTATATATAACTAGAAAGGGAAAGAGCCTCGTTTGATATTTGTTATAAATTAAATTTTTTAATTGAAATAATACTTATTTTAAACAATAGGATGTATGGTTGCATCCGTCATCTCAAAAAACGCCTTGACCAATTACGAATTGTCACCGATTACGAACGGAAGTAAAAAAGATATCTACATAGCTTATTACCAGCCCTCTTTCTTGTATGGTTTAATGTAAAGCGGTGTGATTCAATATTAGCTTGACGTAGATATTAATTCACGCAACACTATATTTCGATCCCATCATCATTCTCGAAATGTTCCTATATACTGTAATCAGAATCGAAACTTATACACGTAGAAATACATTTTTAAATAAAATTTCTTATAACATTACCAGCCATATCATGCTTTCACAAATTATCATTTCTGTATTTTAGAGGAATCATTGTTTAACTTTTACATGCAATTACATTTATTTGTGTCCTATTGAAGAAACCCAAAGCGCAAAATATTCGGGCATCTCTCAACATTTTCAAAAGCGGCCGTAGGTAGGACACTGGCTCGTAAACGGAAAGCAAATGTTAATGCTATTATTAAAATAACTCAATTCTATAGTTAGGTCAGTATGAATAGAACGTCAATAATAGCAAATAAATCGATCGTTATATTCCCACAAGTGGATTATCTACCATGTTTCTTTCGCTGAGGCATACATTTAGCGTGCTAGCTGCCAGGCCAGATATCAGCTGTAGATGCTGCAAACTACAAAAACAACAGCTTACCGCCATTCACTTACCAGTCAATCTTTATTCCACCGGATCTGCTGCATTTTGCGTGACTTGCACACCTTCACCGGAGAGGGCGGATCGCTTGATGGGCGATTGGAAGGAAGAACGCACTTCTTTGCTATTAACAGGCCAGTCTGTCCACCTAGACAACAGCCGGCTTCAGCCCAATTGGGCCCTTTTCCGCTTTGTTTTAAAGCTTCGTGTACCGTTAACCAAGAAGGCAACTGAATGAAGCCGCAGAATCTCAATCTAGCACCTAGGAGGCCTTGCTTTTCCCGGCATCACAAGTTTCTTTTCCAGGTTTTTCTTAGTGGCACCTATCTGCCGCCACCGTTACGAAGAACCTTGTCGTTTAGTTCGGGAAGTCGTTTCGCTTGAGAAGGTCTTGCCGCCGCAAGGCATCGAATCAAGCACAGACCTTTTTCAAAAGCCACTTCTTACCATCCGGAAGCCTACGCCTAACCATTCCGTTTTACCGAGTGCAAAAACAACAGCGACAGTAGTCTGCTATTATCGGCGGCACGTCTACCTTGTACATCTGCGTCCACCAGGTGGCGCTTTAAAGTCGCACAATGGCTTTATTACGATCGTTATGATACCGATCGTGAAGCTCCAGATATTTATGCGTATCATACAGTTCACAGAATAGAGTGTACATATTTCTGGACATATGTACTCCACAGGACTAACTCCAGATCCAAAAAAAATAAGTAGACTTTAAAGAATTCGTTATGACGAGTATATCGTAACTTACTGCTGCCTTATTTCTAATGGGTGATCTAGCCAACGGGTGACGACAAATTTCATTGACACTCATGAAAAACTGTTCAACAGTTGACAAAAGCACCTTGTGCCTGAATTATATTGTCAGGATGGGAGTTTGCAATTTACAAGGCCATCAAAAACATATTTCACAACATAATTCGCAGGTTCATACTTTCCGTATGATCATCCAGTCATTAGGAACCGGATACTCATCTTAAGTAAGAAGGATGGCTTCAAATCATCCTTCCGTACTCCAAAGCGTTGTTTCTCCTGTTCCCGAATTCGAGATTTAGTGTATTGTTTTTTTTTAGCTTTTTTTGTATTTAGCGTGAGATAGGGATATTTTTGTCGTAACTCTGAATTCTATAAGCTAAAAAAATGTCACCGCTACTTTTTGTTTCATTGTTCCCCGAAAGAGTGTTTATCTTCCTCTTCTTCTTTGTGAGATTTACAAATGTAGCGCTGCAGATAAAATTCTTCTAATGTAAATAGTAATTCTAATAGTAATAGTAAAAAATAGTAAAAATGTTTACCAATCAAAATACCCCGTTAGGTAATATTTAGCCTCAGTATAAAATTTTTGCCTACAATTTTGACTACATACAATGTTTTCTGTCAAGAAATTTACCTGAAACACGTTTACTAACTTTATGCATCTACCAACCAGATGCTCTCCTCTGATTTGCAGAGGTCCTTCACTTTGCTTAGAATCCTGTCAAGTCTAGTTGGTTAGTTCAGGTTGATTCTTCGTATGTCTGTTCAGGACACCGCGAGTCTTTTTTTTCCCCTGAACTAGCGGGCCAGGCGATCGCAAACGTGGAGCAGCGGAGCAGCAAATGTAGCGCAAACAACCGTAACCAATACTTATAGGAAAGAAAATTATGTAAGACTAAATATAATTGGCAATTGGTGTATATAATCCGCGCGTGAATGATTTAGTAACAATTAGCTTTTTCGGTTCAAGTCCGCGTAATCAAAATTAGATGCTATTTGATTGCGTATGTCACCTAAGAACCAAGAAGTTGCCAACAGTTATGAGATGCGTAACTTCAAGCGAGTGAGCATCATTTAGTGAATCGTACGGTACATAGCTTGATGTTAACACAGATTCTTAACACATCTACTAACGTATTGTTGTCTAGCAGCGAATGGTAATTACATTCGGCTCTGCTCGTAAAGGCACGAACAGTTTGACATCTAGTACTCGGCTAATTAATTTTGCTTTCTAATGACTTCTATTGCAACATGGATGTACTAGCTCCTTGTTGCATTTAGGACTCTGGTAAGAAATCCGCAAGCTTTGCCTTTTGCTAGACCTCTCCGGTTAAACCGATCCTGCAATACTTTGACAGGACTTTGTTTAGTTCAGGGTGATCCTAGAAAAAATGACATCTGTAGCCTGCGGCGACAGTGCCACTGGGGGTTGACTCTTTGATCTATAGGTCACCTCAGCACAACCGGCTTAAACCTCATAGGTCGCTAAATGCGCTGCTTTAAATATGGACTCCCGAATGACATTTTATATGGCGAATTTTGAATTCTTTCGTCTCTGCCGCTGGCATCACCAGCAATGGTCCGTGACCGCTGCGAGGACGTGAAGTGAATATATAGATGTCTTCTACGCATTACGAGCAACCCACAAGGCGTTGACGTTACAACTATCTTCAACTAATTTTCTCGCTAGAGACTCGTGCTCGTTGCAAAATAGACATATTCGTGCTTAGCGGCACCTTTCCCTGAAAATACGAAGCACCTTCTACTTCTGTAGGCTCGCAGCTTTAGACACGACGGAAACTGCGACTACCAGTTGGTAAGTGATCGCTTTTCCCTCTACTGTTTTCCATCCACCTTAGTCCTGTGCGCTGTATCCATCGTTTACTCTCTTACATCGTTTCCTACCACAATGGTGAAGTCTATCTTGCTACATTCTTTGTGACCCAACGTTTTTTCCATCGCTCATATTTTTAACGTAACATTTTTTATAGTCCATATAAAGAAGATTCAGTTTACGTGTAGTGGAGTGAGTAAAGATACAGATGGATACGTTTTTGTAGCTAGGCTTCAACAACTTCAAGCGCTCAGTTGATTCGTAATTGAACTGGCCAGACCTACCGACTTATGTGTCCCTTGTATGAGCCATCCGGCTGGCTATCGCTGTAGCTAGCAGCTAAAAATTAGGGATGTGCTCTTGTGAATCTCTTTTTTACGAGGGTGGCTACCGGTTAAAATAGATAATTACTCATTGGCCGCTTCGTTTTAGCTAGTATGATCGTGTTCGTTAACGGTTTTTGTTTGTTTTGTGGCAGTTTCGCGCATAAGTGCTCCAGACTACGAAGCCAACCATGGAGATTGGCATGGCTCGCAAACAACGAGTTTAATTAAATCTGAGTTCGCGCCACAGACACACCAAAATCTAAAACAAATTATTTTATTATTTGAAGTAGCTACTTAACTTGATTGTACGTATCGAAGCAAAGATATATTGATTGCAACAAGCGACACCCAGGCATGCTTTTCAAGTGTCACCGTGATGCGAACGTGTGGGAAAAACTATTTTGGAGAAAATACATTTGATGATGAATACATGGTGAGGGTATGATCGTCCTTAGGGGATTTTTTTTTTGGATAAAGAGCTAATTCTCTTGAACAGAACCGGTATCTTATAGATTGTATCATATGTTAAGTAATGTAAATATTATTAACTGCGTTCAAGTTCACTGATTTTCACAAATTACCCTCCCGATTTCTCATGTCTCAGGACCTTGAAATTTCTCGCGTTACACTCCACCTTTGCACTAGGTACAAGTACAATGTACTCTCAACCGACCCTTGCATGTTTATTTTAACATGGTCCTTGGTACTTCCATGCAGCATAGCTCTGCTGCCAGGAAACATGTCCTTGCAGTGTTTTAGCCAGAAGTAAAGAAAATGTACCCCAATTCCCATGCGTTATTAGGATAGCTCGTTATGGAATATCTAATTAGTTTCCTTGGAACGGACCTTTGTAACAGCGGAATAATTTAACTGCAGTTACAGGCTTGTAGGTACCGATAATAAGTGAAGAATTTGCTTATGAGAAATGTTTATCGGGTGTTACAAAGGATTCGCATACAAACTTGGCCGACCTCTGCAGTAAAATGAAAATTCCGCATGGCATTCTATATTATATGTCGCCATCTTTGTGTATTTTGTTTTTAAACATATCGCCACTGTTAATATTATAAAAACGAAGTATCCATACGTAGTTGCGGGAAGCGGTTTCGTATTTTAGGAACACTCGGCCGTAAACGAGTCCGGTGGACAGTTCTGGTCACTGACTTACCTAGAAATGTATCGTTCAGGCCGTTCAAAACAACATAGGGAAACCAGCACTAATAACTTGCATACTTTTTTACACATGCGCCTTATACTTTTCTTTGTTTAATTACATATTTTGTGTTGTTCATTGTCTATGACGGTGTTTAGGCCAGTGATTTTTAGCTTTTCAACAGCTTAGCTGTTCGGGCCGCCTTGTTACTACGAAATGCAATGTATTGGACCTAAACTTGGAAAACTTGGAAACCTAAAATTGGAATGATGAAATATGTAAGGCTAAAAGCAAAATTATTGACAATCTCCTGAATTTTGAATGACAGTTAACTACGAAGGGTAGAAATTAGTGACTGCAATTGAACCTCAAGTATTATCGTTTGCGGAGTATATAATAAATACTAACCTGCGTGGATTTTAGCTTTACAATATGTTGTTCTGAGAGCGAATCGCTGTTGCCACTCAAATAAAACACTAAACTCCGTATTCTTCAGTCTTGTTTGAAGTCTGATTATACGACTACTTCAGACCGCAGTATTCGCGGTTGTGAGGGGTTCTTAAAGCCATGTAATAGAACTGTTGAAATTAGGCAATGGGATCACGCAGCAAACCTACAAAATGATTTGGCTAACTCAACAACGGGTTTATTGCTGAAACGGGTTTATTACTATTGAAATAAAAGAACGAGAACAACTGCAAAGAGACAGCAGGAGTAACGCGTAAGAGAATAGAGGCAACGAGTTGAAATTTAGAACTCCGGTTTAGACTGGAACAAGTCCTTTTAGATTTGTCTCAAGGAAGTAATATAACAGTATTTAGTAGCACTCGATGTATATCTGTGTTATGGAATATATGCGAAAAAAGGGCGAGTAAATGGACCAGCATGAGCGTTTTTGGGTAAAAATTGGGCATGACATATTATATTTGTTAGCACCTAGCCAGAGTAACGATAGCCACTGAGCATTATTATGTATGCACGGTTTCAGATCAGGACGACATATCCGGTACAAAGAGTTTAGGCAAAATATTGTGCCTTTCTCTAACTTGTAAAACTTTGTGTTCCGCACCAGGAAAACTATTTTTTACCACGATCGCAAATAATATTTCAGTTTCTAATCAAATAACCAGGTCGGCAAAACGACGACCTCGGGGGGCCTATCTCTGTGCACAAAGTTTGTTTTTCTGCTATGAATCTTAAAACAAACGCTGTAAAACCACGTTTGACATACTTCTGAAAGTTCCTCACTCAGCAATATCACTTAATATTTTTTCGTAAATTGACGTATTATACGTCTCCAAACGTCTGACTGCAAGATGCAGCATTTTGCAGTATACTCTACGGAAGTTGCCGTAGGATAATTATCAGTCGTAAAAATACTGGAAAAGTTCTACTGGGACTATGCACTTCGCCTCATACGTGGTCTTTAGGCCCTTCTGAATTTATTCTAGCGAATTAGAATCTCGGATCCTAAACATTTTCTTTAAGTGATATTAAAAAGTAAACACTGCATATGAATAAATGTATAATTGGCGATAGCACATGGTAAATTTCTTAGATTTTTAAGATGACGCCAGGTGGCTGAGTTGAAGAATGAAAAATCCCTCGAGCGTTTTGGGCCTAAAAATGTCGTGGTATTTGTCTACTCGTTTTACAAAGCCAAGCTGCAAATTACATATCGTTAGAGTCGTTACGAAACGCAGCCTGCGGCAAAGTTACTCAGCGGTTGTTTCGATGGTAGGAAGTTCCTGGTAAATAACTGGTATATGTATTGGCCGGAAATGACCAAAAAGATTCGAGAGCTGAGCTCAGTCTATCGTAAGCAAAAATTGAGAAAAAAAAAATGTTGAATTAAAAAATAACCTTATACTAAAATAAATAACGGCATCCTCAGATCTATAATAAAAGCCGACCATTTCAATGTTTGCGAGTGTTACCATTCAGATTTGGTGTATATAAAACGCCAAAATAAAAAAATATCATATTTGTTCAGTTCAGTAATGTTAATATTTACATGATTCGAGCGAAGAGCAAAAACAGACGTAGAGGTATTTAGCTAGCTTTGTTCTTGCGCTATAACAGCGACCCGTTCTTGCATTGGATCATGGCCTGCAATAAAAAATGATCTTTTACGAGGACTAGGGAAGGTTATCGGCGAACAGCAAATGCACGACTGCAACGGCTTACGGTGTATATTTGGTGATTTAGTACAGGTTTTATCCACTACAACTTCATGAGTCCTGGTTTGTGGGCTGCAGCTAAGCTGTACTCTCAACAATTTTAGGAAATGTTGAACAAACGACACATTCAAAAGCCCACATTATGGAACTAAGGGCAACACTCGATCTTACTTTGCAAGGACCACTGGGGCAAAACGGCAAAAGCCATAGCCATTTATAGTACTTATTGCATCCGCAGATTAGCATTTGCTTTAAGATATCGAAAATTCCTTAATAGGAGAGCTGTTTCAGTCTTAATATAATGTCGAAATGACATTTCAAAGCTTTATCGATTCGTGTAGCCCAGCCTTCTACCATTTAAACGGCTTCATACAATATAAAACAGTAATATAAATTTCTACCGAAACTGAAAGAATTATTATTTCCATAAAATATTAATTATTGAATACATACACGCCTGCAGCTACACAAGCGCAGAACGAGTGGCGATGATTCCTGCGAATCCACGACGAACCTAAGCTTGTCCACTTGCGGGTTAACTGGCAATATAAACACGGTATTCAATCGCCCTTTTGAGGTTGGTCCAGCGATGTTCGGCTGATGGTTGATGAGGTGCAATCGTACCCGCGGGGGACGTCTGGAATGTAAGAAGGCTCGTAAGCATAAGACGTTATTACATGGGGCGGTTTCAGAGAAGAGCCCCACAAAAGCTGCACCGCGTGCAGCGCCCGTCTGCAACAGTCACAGGCATTAAGGCAATACTAAGCCCCTGTTATATTGCCACTATGGAGCTCGAAGGCTGTATTGCGTATCCGTCCGAAGTACTACCACCAGCACACAAGTCAGGACAGTTCATCAGTCCTAGACGACTGGCGATAATACGAATTTACTGAAAAGAGTAGAAGATTCATAGTTTTATCCTCAAGAATGAGGACCATTTATACAAAACCAGTTAAGGCCTTGATTTCCGACTTGTCGTAGACAAAACTGTACGCTTGCCGACAGCGTGCTATTCCCGCACAGAGGAATACGGCGGTACATGCATATGTACGTAAGTGTGACGTGTACCGCTTTGCGGGGGAACGCCAAGAAAGTACGTTGCTCTCTAGTCTGTCAGCAAATCTATTGCTGAAATGAAGAGGTATCTACATTGTTAAGTAGTTCGAATACTCGCGATTACTGCGCCTACAGCCCCAATAGCGTGGTATAATAACTGGAAGATCGGTTGTGCTGTTTTGCTGGTTCGCACTCGTGATAAACAGCACTCAAGGTCGATAGTCGTGCCATCTGTAGTCTGCTTTGAGCAAAATGAGTTTTCTTTGATACTCACCCAAAGAAATCCCGGGAAGTACTAGGTAGCGCAGGCGTGAAGCCGCACTGTGTTAAAGGATACCGGCCGAAAATTGAGGAGATATGACCGGACAAAGGTGGCCGAGTTGCAATAGTGCAAACAATCCACTAATTAATTAGTTTAGTATCTACATGTCTATGACTATATAAGCGCGGAGCGAATTGCTGCGAAGCCCTTGTTCCTGCCAGTCAGCGACCATATATATTATCAATAGGCCTCGAATCTGAAGCATTGCGCGATTTTGTTACTAGCGCTTTTTCTCGGCAGTGCTCGTTAGCTGGAACTACTCGTGGATTGGACGAAAAGTACATGATGGTTGAGCATGATAACAGGACTAAAGGAAACAACATCACCCTATTTTTTGCACGTTTTTAAGTGTGTAAATATCAACGGGCTCTTCTATCGTAAATCGTGCTTGGTACTTCTGCGCTAGACAAAATGGTCCGAAGTGGAGCACAAAATAATCTCCCGTTGCTTGGAGCCGTTAGTCTTTTCTCCCCAAGCTTTGTGGGTTTCTTTACATCGGTCGGACCATATTGGCGATGCAGCTTGCAACCAGGAAATCAGCCGTTGTCCAAACTGTGCGTTTGATGCGAAGCACAATGGCGTACTATGTAAAAACTGTTTAATACAGGTTTCTCTGTTTTTTTTTTATTGTTTGAAATAATTGATGGCTGTACTGCATTCTTGCAATACGGAACGATCACAGGAGAAGGACTCCAGCTTCAGCATATTTAATTAGCAGAAGCTCTTAAGACAAGACAGGTTGGCAGTTAACTTTCCATAATTTTCATTTGAAATAGTACACAGAATCACTAAACATCTGGACCTTAATTGCGAGCGCTTTGTGGATACCCGCTCAGAAGTTGCTTAAAAAAAGCGTAAGATTGTGCGAACGGCGCGTTATGCGAACTAAGATGTTTGCTTGAATATTGACAGTATCGCTTCATAATTTCATTTTCATTTGTAGCTTTGCAAGTGAAATGAAATCGGGTTACTAGATAGATCGAATCCCGGCATAGTAATCTGCTTTGCTTGGCAAAATCATTGAATATTTGCTAAACAAACGCCTTCTTTATTATTACTTTCAATGCCACATCAGAATGACGTTCGAAACCGTTGCTTCTTTCGGGCGAACCCGCCACTCGCATTTATTGAGGGCAAACGCCATGTCCTGAAAACGGTGCGTTCGAAGACGATAAACGGTCCAACTTTTTTTTTTAAAATCATTGATTGGCATAGAACGCGGGAGCATTCGCATAGCAAGTAAAGCTAATTAAACGCCTTACGTGTATAGTTACAGCTAGTCTATCCAAAGATCACTAACTAACACCACAGGTTCCTTGTTTATAATAGAAAAAAAGTACATTTGAAATGCATGTGCAGCTTTTACGAGCTATACAAAAATCGTCTGCATTGTAGACTAGGCTGTTTCGCATCGCTAGAGAAATACGGTTTTGAGCAGTCTTGAACATTGCTGCTACTATTGATTTTTCAATACGGGTCTGCTCTGGAATACTGTGCCATTTCTAAGCTACACGAACACCGAGAACACGACAATAGTTCTGACTAGGCGCAAATGGTGTAAATATACAATATAAGTATCTAATCTACTAATGGCGTCAACTGAGGGCTAGATGCAGAATGGCCTATGCATAGGGTAGCCCGTCCCGGTCTAATCGTTCCTCTTAGAAACGAATTCGACAAAACCTCGACTTGTTACGAACCGCTCAAAGTCACAGCTTAGCAAACCTCTCCGCGTACATCCGTTCATTTCATGCAAACATTTGTTTGGCACATGGTATGTCCGAGTGTGCGTAAGTGTCTCGGTGGACATCTTGTGTCGGTACCGATCTTCATTTTACGTGCGCCGGTGTCGACGGCGTGCTTCTTTGATTTGCACAGAACTGAGTATATAACATTGTCTCGTATACCTATATCAAGCTCTACAGCGACCGGTAATTACATACTCCACAATCACTAGCAACTGAACTGGAACAAAAGCTATACCAAATGCTATCATACCTACCGAAACTTGCTATCGCTTCCACTATCATGGCTACAGACAGACCCCTGATTTTCCACTACCGTTGTATTAACGTAACCGGTAGTAAGAGCCACCGTTGCTGTTAAAGCCGGTGTTGGTGGTTTCAAAAACAACAGCAATATCCGTTTTCGTAAGACGTTTCGTCTTCCGTTATTTGCACGGCTCGCCGGTACGATCACCGGTGCTGGAAGATTCGAACGAAATATCAAATCCGGTCGGACCTTACTCATTGAATTGTTCAGTAGAACGCTCACGGCTACCGAAGAAGGCGAGACTCGAAATCGTCAGCGAACCCGACCGCATCGACGGCCGAACGAATGAAGAGTGACCGACCGACCGACCGCCCGACCAGCTAGACGACCAACCGGCTACTGACTGATTACGACGACGACGACGACGACGACGACGACG